>NC_091206.1:26964227-26966469 GCF_040958095.1 Procambarus clarkii
TCTTAATTGGTCATCTCTCCCTCCTTGTTATTACTCGTATTTACCATCTATGTCCCTTGAATATTTCTCATTCTGACAGATCATCATATTGGTACCCTGGTACTGTGGTCTGCCCCGGGTCAAGAGTACCCAATCTTCTGCAATCTGACTGTAGGAGGACAAAGAGGGCCATAGTTCCTCTAGCTCGAACTTTAGTTGCTGAATTGGGACCTCAGCAGCAGTTCTCGTCACCAGTTGACACCTCGCACCCCTACACGTCAGTCAGAGATGATGATACATACAACGGTAGGGAATTAGCTTATTTTTTCAGAGCACAAAAGTTCGCTAATTCTGTAAGTATCATATTAAATTCAGTAGGAAAAACTTGCTTTATGTCCTATAGAGACTTGGCAAGGTATGCCTACATCCTTGGACTACCAATTTTACTTTTGAAGCATTTAACTGTTTCATTTGTTTTCGAAACTTTGTTTCATTTGTTAGTAGGATTTTCTTGCCCTTATTCTCTTACATGAGTACCGGGTACAAGATTTCCTGCGCCCTTGATTTCATTTAATCATTTAATATCTTTCACTTAACGTTAATTGTTAAAGATCACACAGGATAGGTACCAGTTGCCACGTTGTCCTGTTTCTGACATTTCATTATTGAACATTCGTGTACCTTTATTTGCTAATTTCACCATGTTTCGTCTCCAAACTTTCCGTGCAAATCCAGCAGGTGAAATAGGGACTTTAAGTCGTGCCAAGAGGACTGAACTACAAACTCTTGCACATGAGTATCAACTAGAAGTTCCCTACCAAGCCAACAAAAATGACCTACACAACCTGTTGCTGGATTACTATTTAGAGCAAGGTAAGATAGACTCTGAAACTCATGAAACTTACTATATTGCAGATAAAACTGATTTGGCAACGCTGAAACTCAAACTAGAGCTGGCCAAGATTGAACGTGAGCAGCAAAGGGAAGCCCGCGAACAGCAAAGGGAAGCAGCTGACATACGAAGGGAAGAGATCGCCCTCAAGGAACGTGAGTTTGCAATGCTCCGTGAACGTGAACGCTTACAGCTTGAAACCAAACAACGCGAGTTGGAAATACAACGCGAACATGACAAGCAACAAGCGACTCTGGCTCTTGAGTGTCGTCAACGGGAATACACGTTGGAAACTTCACACCTCGCTCAACGCCAGCAAGCTACTGCCAATCTTCCCGTCAGTTTTAATATATCACATGCAAGTAAGTTAATGCCATCCTTTGTAGAAGCAGAAGTTGATGTGTTCTTTACCACCTTTGAAACCCTTGCTAATCAACTCAGTTGGCCTGTCGACCAATGGGCCACACTTCTCAGAGTCCATCTTACAGGTAGAGCTGCAGTCACACTCAGTACTTTGGCGTCTGAGAATGACTACTACACTCTGAAACAAGCAGTGTTGGACGCCTACCTCCTCTCTACTGAAAGTTATAGAAGGAAATTCCGTGACCACCTGAAGGCAAGTACCACTACCTTCCTCGAGTTTGCTAACACGAAACGGAGGTATTTCATGAAATGGCTGGAAGCAGCACATGTCTCTACTTTTGCAGAACTCGTCAACCTGATGCTTGTTGAAGAATTCTTGAGACGTGTGCCACCTCCTGTCCGCCTCTACTTAGCAGATAAAGAAGAAACCGACTACCTGAAGTGTGCTAAGTCGGCTGACACTTACAGCCTCATCCACCGCTGACACCTGAACCATCCTCCAGTAAGAAGTCGTGGTACAGTTACGAGAAGGTGAGCCCCGATCAAGCTGGTTCACAACTGTACTGCAAGTATTGTAGACTCTATGGACATACCATAGACAAGTGTGGTAAGTCTCAATACAAGGGAACCACTGACCAACAACGACCCAAACCAACTCCTCCTAAGTCCGGTAAGCCTGTGATGAATGTTGGTGTTGATGTTAATGATCTTTCTCTTTTCAGTAACCACCTGTATACTGGAACTGTCTCTGCCAACGGTTCAAATCCGGAGGGACGTTTCAAATTGAAGATCTTGAGGGACACAGCGGCTCTACAATCGATCATCTTGAAGTCGGCTGTGCCCAACATAGTCTACACCGGGGAAACGGTCTTCATCACTGACCTCACTGCTACTACTCCATACCCTCTCGCCAGAGTCCACCTGGATTGTCCCTACGTGAACGGGGAAGTCCAAGTCGCCGTCAGGGAAAAGCCTTTTCCCATGCCTGGAGTGCAACTTCTCCTAGGC
>NC_091206.1:26966969-27146969 GCF_040958095.1 Procambarus clarkii
AACTCTTGGTTTACTACTCCACTTACTACTCCCTCACTAAATGAGGTTAAAATCTCGTCACAACAATAATATACACTCAGCCCTAATATTATATAAAACTCAGTCTTGGGCTGAAACACCAGAAACATCTTCATAAATATTTCCCAACACAAGAACAAACCAATCACCCACCTTACACTGCGTCTTACATGCCAATAAGCATTCAGGCAACCCCCTTATGCAATCCTATGTATCTACCATAAACGTCTGTTCTGCTCCTGGAGGCTCACTACCATGTACATCTCTAGGTTTTCCAAAATTTTCAACAACCCACTTCTGTAGTTCTCCCAAAACTGCTTCACCATGAAGTCCTCTTCAAACACCAATGATGCTTTACCACTGATTCTATAGATAAACTTGAAACTCCTCTTCACTGCTCCTTTACACTGCTTGAGGTCAACTCCTCACTATAGAGTTCTGCTCTCCCACAAATTTCAGCATACACTTCCCCAGCATCGACGTTTCTCCCATTAACTTCTTCCCTGGCCTCGAAGTTCTTCCATCAACTGTTCTGGTGTGAGGGGGTTGGGGCATATGAAACTTAAACCTCCAAACGAGAGCTCTGATTGTTGCACTAGACTGTTACTTGCGTACAGGCGGACAACGTCCCTCCATCCACTCTCTGCCAGAAGAGAAAACCGACCTCGACAGCCACACTCACGCTACCATCGGTCGACCAGCAATGAACACTGGAGTGCTTGAATTTTAGTCAGGTTCAGGTTGATCTCGGAGAGGGGTTCAGCGTCACACATTTAGGGGTACGGCTCCAACGCTGGATGAATCATTCCGTAAGGGAAACTATGAGGAGATGAGAAAATTCCTAATGGATATAACATGGGAAACAGAGCTCAGGGGAAAGACGGCCCAAGACATGATGGAATACGTCACGCAGAAGTGTAAGGAGGCAGCAGAAAAGTTTATCACGGCCTAAAAGGTAAAAAAGGAAATGCAGATGAGAAACCCCATTGTATAATCAGATTTGTAGGCTAGCCAAACAACTAAGTAAAAGAGCGTCGAGAAACTAAAGAAATAACATGACACTGAGAGCAGAGAAGGATACCAGAGAGCCAGGAGTGAATACGTCAGGGTGAGAATAGAGGCAGAAGGGCAATATGAAAACGACATAGTAAGCAAGGCTAAGACTCAGCCTAAATTGCTACATAGCCACATCAAAGGAACTCAATAAGAAATTCCAAGAAGCCGTCAGATTAGAGCAAGGGGAAGTTACAGAGATAAGAGAAGGAATATTTAACCAGGCACCACTAGATAAATTTGAGATTACCAGTGTGGATGTAAGGAAGCTTTTCCTAGTGTTGGATGTGACAAAGGCTATAGGCCCAGATGTAATATCGCCATGGATACTAAAGGAAGGAGCAGAATCACTGTACCTGCCACTCTCCATAGTGTGTAACAAATCCCTGGTAATAGGTGAACTGCAAGAAATTTGGAAGATGCAAACGTATTCCCAGTATACAAGAAGGGGGATAGACAGGAGGCACTGAACTACAGGCCAGTGTCCCTAACTTACATACCATGCTAGTTGTTGGAGAAAATTGTGCAAACAAAGCTAGTAGAACATCTGGAGCATTGGAACTTTGTGACACAACACCAACAACGTTTCAGGAATTGACAAGTCCTGCCTAACTGGATTAATTGAATTCTACGATCAGGCAACAAGAATCAGGCAAGAAAGAGAGGGGTGGGCAGACTGCATATTTTTGGATTGTCAGAAAGCCTTTGACACAGTATGACACCAGAGACAAGTGCGAAATCTGGAGATGCAGGCAGGAGTGAAAGGTAAGGTACTCCATTGGATAAGGGAGTACCTAAGTACCAGAAGACAATGAGTCACTATGAGGGGTGAGGTCTCAGACTGGCGAAACGTCACCAGTGGAGTCCCGCAGGGTTCAGTCCATGGACTCATACTGTTTCTGATGAAACAGTAAATGATCTACCAGAGGGTATAGAATCATTCCTCTCATTGTTTGCTGATGAAACAAAAATTATTAGGAGGATTAAGACGGAGGAAGATAGTATGAGGTTTCAAGATGACCTAGACAGACCAAATAAATGGTCCAACAAATGGCTACTAAAGTTTCCTAAGTGAAATACCTTGGGACACAGACCTCAGAGATAAGTCTGTACAGGGTATGATGGACTATGTTACCCAAAAGTGTCAGGAGGCAGTAAACAGGTTCATCCCGGCCCAAAGGGAAAAATCCGGGAAAGCAACAGAAGAATCCATGGTATAATAGAGCATGTATGGAATCGAAGAAACTGAACAAAAGGGCGTGGAGGAACTTCCGGAATAACAGAACACCAGAAAGCAGAGAGAGATACCAGAGAACCAGGAATGAGTACGTCAGGGTGAGAAGAGAAGCAGAAAAAAGTTTTGAAAATGATATAGCAAACAAAGCCAAGACCGAACCAAAGATACTCCACAGTCACATCAGAAGGAAAACAACAGTGAAAGAACAGGTATTAAAACTTCGAACAGGCGAGGACGGGTATACTGAGAATGACAGAGAGGTGTGTGAAGAACTCAACAAGAGGTTCCAGGAGGTCTTCACAATAGTACAAGGTGAGGTCAATGTGCTAGGAGAAAGGGAGGTAAACCAGGTGGCCTTGGAAGAGTTTGAAATTACGAGAGAGGAGGTCAAGAGACACCTCCTGGATCTGTATGTTAGAAAGGCTGTTGGTCCAGATGGGATCTCACCATGGATACTGAAAGAGTGTGCAGAGGCACTTTGCTTGCCACTCTCCATAGTGTATAGTAAGTCACTGGAGACGGGAGACCTACCAGAAATATGGAATTCGGCGAATGTGGTCCCAATATACAAAAAGGGCGACAGGCAAGAGGCACTGAACTACAGGCCAGTGTCCTTGACTTGTATACCATGCAAGGTGATGGAGAAGATCGTGAGAAAAAACCTGGTAACACATCTGGAGAGAAGGGACTTCGTGACAAATCGCCAACATGGGTTCAGAGAGGGTAAATCTTGCCTTACAGGCTTGATAGAATTCTACGACCAGGTGACAAAGATTAAGCAAGAAAGAGAGGGCTGGGCGGACTGCATTTACTTGGATTGTCGGAAAGCCTTTGACACAGTACCGCATAAGAGGCTGGTACATAAGCTGGAGAGACAGGCAGGTGTAGCTGGTAAGGTGCTCCAGTGGATAAGGGAGTATCTAAGCAATAGGAAGCAGAGAGTTACGGTGAGAGGTGAGACCTCCGATTGGCGTGAAGTCACCAGTGGAGTCCCACAGGGCTCTGTACTCGGTTCTATCTTGTTTCTGATATATGTAAATGATCTCCCGGAGGGTATCGATTCATTTCTCTCAATGTTTGCGGACTATGCTAAAATTATGAGAAGGATTAAAACAGAAGAGGACTGTTTGAGGCTTCAAGAAGACCTAGACAAGCTGAAGGAATGGTCGAACAAATGGTTGTTAGAGTTTAACCCAACCAAATGTAATGTAATGAAGATAGGTGTAGGGAGCAGGAGGCCATATACAAGGTATCATCTGGGAGAGGAAATTCTTCAGGAGTCAGAGAAGGAAAAAGACTTGGGGGTTGATATCACACCAGACCTGTCTCCTGCAGCATATATCAAGCGGATAACATCAGCGGCATATGCCAGGCTGGCCAACATACGAACGGCATTCAGAAACTTGTGTAAAGAATCATTCAGAACTTTGTATACCACATATGTCAGGCCAATCCTGGAGTATGCAGCCCCAGCATGGAGTCCATATCTAGTCAAGGATTAGACTAAACTGGAAAAGGTTCAAAGGTTTGCCACCAGACTAGTACCCGAGCTGAGAGGTATGTACGAGGAGAGACTACGGGAATTAAACCTCACTTCGCTGGAAGACAGAAGAGTTAGGGGGGGACATGATCACCACATTCAAGATTCTGAAGGGAATTGATAGGGTAGATAAAAACAGTCTATTTAACACAAGGGGAACACGCACAAGGGGACACAGGTGGAAACTGAGTGCCCAAATGAGCCACAGATATATTAGAAAGAACTTTTTTAGTGTCAGAGTGGTTGACAAATGGAATGCATTAGGAAGTGATGTGGTGGAGGCTGACTCCATACACAGTTTCAAGTGTAGATATGATAGAGCCCAATAGGCTCAGGAATTTGTACACATGTTGATTGACGGTTGAGAGGTGGGACCAAAGAGCCAGAGCTCAACCCCCGCAAACACAACTAGGTGACTACTAGGTGAGTACACACACACACACACACACACACACACAGATTCCCTCTAAGATAAGAGAGGGAATAGTTAACCAGGAACCACTAGAAGAGTTTGAGATTACCAGTGGGGAAGTAAAGAAGTGTTTACTAGAGTTGGATGTGGCAAAGGCTATAGGCCCAGATGGAATCTCCCCTTGGATATTAAGGGAAGGAGCAGAAGCACTATGCCTGCCACTCTCCATAGTGTGTAACAAATCACTGGAAACAGGGGAACTGCCAGAAATTTGGAACGCAGCTAATGTAGTTCCATTATACAAGAAAGGGGATAGGCAAGAGGCACTGAACCACAGCCCAGTGTCCCTAACCTGCATACCATGGAAGCTGATGGAGAAGATTGTGCGAAGAAGCTAGTGGAACATTTGGAGCGAAAGTAATTTGTAACACAGCATCAACATGGGTTCAGGGATGGCAAGTCCTGCCTCACAGGACTTGAATTCTACAACCAGGCAACAAAAATCAGGCAAGAAAGAGAGGGGTGGGCAGACTGCATATTTTTGGATTGTCAAGAAGCCTTTGATACAGTACCACACAAGAGGCTCGGGAGAAAGCTGGAGATGGAGGCTGGAGTTAAAGGGAAGGTACTCTGTTGGATACGGGAGTACCTAAGCAACAGAAGACAACGAGTCACTGTGAGGGGTGAGGTCTCGGATTGGCGTGACGTCAAAAGTGGAGTCCCGCAGAGGTCAGTCCTTGGACCAATACTGTTTCTGATATATGTAAATGATCTCCCAGAGGGTATAGAATCGTTTCTCTCAATGTTTGCTGATGATGCAAAAATTATGAGGAAGATTGAAACAGAGGATGATAGTAGGAGGCTACAAGACGACCTAGACAGACTGAATGAATGGTCCAACAAATGGCTGTTAAAGTTTAACCCGAGTAAATGCAAAGTAATGAAACTAGGCGGAGGAAACAGTAGGCCAGACACAAGATACAGAATAGGAGATAAAGTACTTAATGTAACGGAAAGAGAGAAAGATCTAGGAATTGATATCACACCAAACCTCTCTCCTGAAGCCCACATAAAAAGAGTAACGTCTGCGGCATATGCGAGGCTGGCTAACATCAGAACAGCGTTCAGGAACCTGTGTAAGGAATCGTTTAGAATCTTGAACACCACATACGTAAGATCAATCCTGGAGTATGAGTCTCCAGCATGGAGCCCGCACTTTGTCAAGCACAAGACGAAGCTGGAAAAAGTTCAGAGGTATGCCACTAGACTGGTCCCAGAACTAAGAGGAAAGACTGCGGGAAATGCACCTTATGACACTGGAAGACAGAAGAGTGAAGGGAGACATGATCTCTACCTACAAAATCCTCAGGGGAATTGACAGGGGTAGACAATGATAAACTATTCAACACTGGTTGTACGCGAACACAGGTGGAAACTGAGTACCCAAATGAGCCACAGGGACGTTAGAAAGAACTTTTTCAGTGTCAGAGTAGTTAACAGGTGGAATGCATTAGGCAGAGATGTGGTGGAGGCTGACTCCATACTCAGTTTTAAGTGTAAATATGATAGAGCCCAGTAGGCTCAGGAATCTGTATACCAGTTGATTGACAGTTGAGAGGCGGGCCCAAAGAGCCAAAGCTCAACACCCGCACGCACACTTAGGTGAGTACACAGTCGTGAGAGGAGAGTGGTGAGAGACACACACATGTCAGTGGGCGTCCGGGAACTAACGTCAATTATCTCTAGACATTGAAGTGTTATAGAGACAAGGGACATCGTTTCTTGTCACAGGAATGTATACAAACGCAATGGTCAAGTGTATAGTGAGCTCCTATAGCGTTAGACCAGTTAAGGACAAAATACAGATGAGTGGCAGCAACAATGGGTCATACCATGGAACAGTTCAACTGGATCGGATGACTTAGCTAGGGTTGTGTTTGGGGAAGTGGAATTATAGCAGTCATAGTGATCCATCTCCCAGAGTGCGCGCACCTTGTTTAAAGTATGCTACGTTGTATATGCTGATTGATGGTCAGTAAGAAGTACAGAAAGAATAGCATATCTGGCCACATGGGGACAACATTGAGGAGGAGCAGCAGCAGAGGACAGTCGACCAAAACTCCAGCATTTGGACACTACCTCAAACTCACCTAGTACTGTGCTTGCTTGGTGTGAGCTGGTGGTAAGTATCCCCTCCCCCTCTCTAGGTCATCAATAAGGTATACAGAGAGATTTAAAATATTTAATTTGAAATATAACCATATCCGAGGTATTTAGAATCCAAAGTATAGAGGATAGGCTACAACGCTGTGTCTCAGGCGTGTTAGGCAGACAGGTCAACAGGCCCACACCACTCTACTCCTCTCCCTTTGTTTCCTCCCACCCCTAAGGGCTCACGGCTCTTCACACCTGAGTGACTAGTGACCAGCTAGTGCCTTATCCACCAGCTCTCACCCTCCTCCTCCTCCTCCTCCTCCTCCTCCCCCTCCCTGCTCTATCCCTTCCTCCCCGCTGGACCATCTCCCTCCCTCTCTCTCCCTATATGTATCTCTAACTTCTCTCCCTCACTCCCTCCTACCCTCCTTCCTTCCTACCTACATTCCTTCCTTCATTCTTTCCCACCCTCCCTCCCACTTCCCCCCACCCACACACACACACACACACACACACACACACACACACACACGCACGCATGCACGCACACACACACACACATATCACAAACAGGATTTGACACCTTGGCAAGAGATGACCATACTTACCCTCCTCAGCTGTCATGACCTCATGAACCCCGCATCACTGGCCAACCGAAGCCTGGCCAATATCAATCAAGAGTCTAGGGGAATTAATAAAAAAGGCTGGTTACAACAACGCCAGTTTACTGGGAAATATAATTAGGTCACTGTAAAACTAACATATATACATAACTGATGCACACAAAAGCTGGTACTTTCATCAGAAAGAAGAGAGCTTCAATACATAGCTCAACCAGTAGTCACATACAACAGTGACCACTCAACTGTCAACTAGCAAATCAACTATCCATTTAGTGACAAACTCGGTCAACCATCAAATCAGTTAACCGACACATCAGTTAACAATTCAGAAACAAATCAATAATTAATCAGCTATCCTACCAGTAACGGCTAATACATAGGTATAGCTGACACCAGGCTCCAGCCCGGCACAGTGATACACTATCCCTAATAACAGTTGGAAAGGGTGACACGTAAAGGTGATCAGAGGAGTCAGATACATTTGGTAACACTAATATTGCTGAATAAACCATAGTACCCACAATCACCTTCCATCTGACCTACTGATAACTCAATTAGTCTGACAATATAGCATTGCTCTCGGACACTTAACATTAAGTAAGTAATTCTCAAAAGAAGGCACCAAATCGTGAAGGCTATGTAGCACCATCAAATGTGCCGGAAAAGCAGAGGGGGCTAAATATCACCAAGGATGCCAATACGAGAACAGAAACGCATAAGGCGAACGATATCAAAAGTATCTGAGTCACCAAGAATACTATCGAGGGACAAGCGACCATGGGGTATGGTCGGAAAATAAGACAGACGCTCGTCCCGGAAGTCAGGACATTCAACAAGGATATGCACGACCATAAGAGGGACAATGCAATTTGGACAATAAGGAGCAGGGCAGCGCTCCACCAAATGACCATGAGTTAAGCGAGTATGGCCAATACGCAACCTCGCCAAAGCCGTTTCCCATCGCCGGTTACGGTGGCTGGAGGACGGCCACGAGGACACACAACTCTTAAGAGTACGCAGTTTGTTTCCAGTAACAGAAGACCAACAAGCCTGCCAACGGGTAAGTATGGAGGAATGGATAACCAGGTAAAAATTGGAATAAGGAATACCTTTACAAGAGACGGGACAAGAGTGGACAGCTTCCCAGGCAGCAGCATTCGCACGCTCATTTAAAGAGACACCAATATGGCTGGGAACCCAACAAAACTCATCCGACTTAAATTTATTGTGAATAAGAAACAGCCAATGCTGGATCTCGACAACCACTGGATGAACCGGTTTAAAGGACCCGAGAGCCATGAGGGCTCTACGAGAGTCCACAACAACTACAAAGGAAGACTGACAACGAGAAAGCAGGAGAAGGAGAGCATAGAAAATAGCATAAAGTTCCGCTGTGAAGATGCTAGTCTCCGGAGGTAAGCCACACATATAAGTGCAATCAGGAAAAACAACAGAGTAGCCTACACCGTCCGCAGACTTAGACCCATCGGTGAAGACGGAAACGGAGTGGGAGTGAGAAGAAAAGTCCTCAAGGAAAAGGCATTTTAGAACCATAGGAGGAGTAAAAGCTTTAGTGATGCGGGTTAAGGATGCACAAAACTGTGGAAGGGGAATTCTATACGGGGGCAAAGAAGGAACAACATGAGGAGAAGTATTAGAAATACAAATTGAAAGAGAATCCTGTAAACGAGATAACCGGACAGAAAGAAGGAGGTGGTGAAGAGGAACAGGAATGGAAGGAGGGGCAAAAGTTGAAGAACGACAGAGGCGAGAGGAAGGATGCTGCAAGGACCGCGCAAGATAGCGAAGACAGTAGCGATCAAGGCGGTCCTGAAAAGATAGGAAGCCAGTGCCAACATAAAACTGAGGACAGGAGTCGAACTAAAGGCACCAGAACTGAGGCGCAACCCAGTATGGTGCAAAGCATCAAGACGACGAAGAGTAGAAGGAGAAGCAGACGAGTAAACAGGGCAACCATAATCGAGCTTAGACAGAGCAAGAGAGGAATGTAAAGCAAGTAGAGTGTGCATATCCACTCCCCAAGAAGTATGGGACAACACCCGAAGGTGGGTAAGGGGCTTAGAGCATTTAACACGAAGGTAAGAGATATGGGGCGACCAAGACAAACGAGTGTTACAAATCAACCTCAAAAGCTTAGCGGAATAATTGTACACAATTGGGTGACCATAAAGCAACAAAGAAGGACGAGGAACGACACGCTTCCGAGTAAAAGTCATAGCACAAGTCTTAGATGTAGAGAACCTGAAGCCATGATCGGTGGCCCAAGACGACACGGCATCAATCGCAAGTTGAAGCCGGCGTTGAAGGAGAGGCAAATCATCACCCTGACAGCAAAGGGTAAGATCGTCAACATAGAGAGGGGAGGGAACGCCTGAAGGAAGAGAGGAAAGAAGACCATTGAGGGCAACCAGAAAAAGAGTAGTGCTCAGAACACTACCATGGGGCACACCTTTGTATTGCTGAAAAGAGGCAGAGAGAGCAGTACCAAGCCTCACCTGAAAGGAACGACGAGAGAGGAAGCTGCGGAGAAAGAGAGGGAGATGACCACGAAGGCCAAAAGAATGAAGTTGGGATAGCATATGATATCGCTAAGTGGTGTCGTAAGCCTTCTCCAGGTCAAAAAAGACGGCAAGAATAGGTCTTCGCAGCAAAAGCAGTACGAATATAGACCTCCAAGTTCACCAGGACATCTGTTGTGCTGTAGCACTTGCGGAACCCAAATTGAGAAAGGAAGAGGAGGTGATGGTGTTCTAAGAACCGCATCAGACGAACATTAACCATACGTTCAAAGAGTTTGCAGACACAACTTGTGAGGGCAACAGGGCGAAAGTCCTTAGGGAACGTTCCGAGAGACCCTGATTTGCGAACAGGGAGGACAACAGCATCGAGCCAGTCCTCAGGGACTGACGAGGACCCCGAGATCCGATTATACACACTTAGTAAATACTGAGACGTGCATAGAGGGAGATGGTGAAGCATCTTATAATGAATGCCATTAGAGCCTGACGCTGTAGAACCGCAGAGGGCCAGGGCAGACCAAAGTTCAGAAAGAGAGAAGGGATCGTTATATTAAGGCAAAAATGAGTACAGAAATCCAAAGGACAGGTTTACGATGAAGTAAAGATTGGGTAAGATGAAAACCAGAGCTAACAGAAGAAAAGTGGGAACCCAGTTCGGTAGTGACCTGCAACGGGTCCACCACAAGAGTACCATGGACGTGAAGGACCGGTGAGACATCGGGAACGAACTTACCCACTATCTTGTGGATACGCTTCCAGATCTGCGGCGGAGGAGTTTCGAACGTAATGGTTATCTTGAGGTTATCTTGAGATGATTTCGGGGCTTTAGTGTCCCCGCGGCCCGGTCCTCGACCAGGCCTCCACCCCCAGGAAGCAGCCCGTGACAGCTGACTAACACCTAGGTACCTAATTTACTGCTAGGTAACAGGAGCATAGGGTGAAAGAAACTCTGCCCATTGTTTCTCGCCGGCGCCTGGGATCGAACCCAGGACCACAGGATCACAAGTCCAATGGGCTGTCCGCTCGGCCGACCGGCTCCCGAGCGGACAGCCCCTTTCCACCACTTATGGTGGAAACATAAGATGCCCAACATTCACGTTTTGCCATACAGATGGTCCTTCGGGCCACCACACTCGCCTTCCGAAATAAATTAAAAGAATTGGCCGTCTGCCGGTGGCGGTGTCTCTTCCAGGCTGCACGCTTACAGCGGACAGCCCGAGCACAGTCTGTATTCCACCAGGGAACGCACTTCCGTGGGCCCCAAAAGAAAGCGCGAGGAATAGAGCGGAGGGCAGCGTCGAAGACAGTGTCATGAAAAAGGAGGAGAGTGCGAGGGCGAGGCAGAAGGGAGAAGTCAGAGAGAGCAGCACTGAGGGTAAATAGGTTCCAGTCTGCCTTAGCAAACTGCCACCTAGGGAAGGAGAGGGGAGGGTGAAAAGAGAAAAAGGTAACAAGGATGGGGAAATGGTCACTGCCATGGAGGTTATCAAGAACCTGCCACTTGAAATCTAAGTAAAGAGAAAACGAGCAATTGAAAGATCAAGACATGAAAGGGTGCGAGTTTGAGAGTCCAAATGAGCTCACCAGAATTCAGAAGAGACAGGGAAGAAGAGAGGATGAACGGCTCTAGAAGAAGACCCTGGGTGTTCGTCAGAACATCACCCCAAAGGGAATGATGACAATTGAAATCACCTAGCAGGAGCACAGGCTCCAGCAAGGAGTCCAGTAGGTATTTCAGATTGTTAAGAGAGAGTGGAACACTCGGGGGGAGATAAATGGAACAAACGGTGTACCATTTCCCCACAAAGATACGAGCAGCAGAACAATGGAGAGACAAAGGAAAAAGGGACAAAGGGAACATCAGAGCGAATCAAGAGAGCAGAAGAGGTAGGAGCCCCAGCAACAGCAGGGGGGGATGGGTGGGAAGGAATAACAACGAAAGCGACCAGGACGAGCACCAAGCATCGGCTCCTGGAGACAGACACAAAGGGGAGAAAACCGTGAAATCATAAGCTGGAGTTCAAGGAAATTGGCGAATTAACCACGAACGTTCCATTGAAGAATAGAATCAACGAGAAGAGGAAGTACAACAACAGAGAACAACGAAGAAACAAAGGTGAAAGAGAAAAATAGCACGTTAAAGAAGATCAGGGTCATCAAAGTCGGGATTAGGGGACATGGGTAAAGTGAGCAAAGACGGAGGGAAGGTAGCTAGAGGACCGACCTGAGGCGGACGAGGAGGGTCCGGAGGAGGAAAAGGGGGGATAACCGAGAATCAAGGACAGCAGCAGGAAGGGCAGAAACCAGGGGATGCACCTCAGCAAGGGCACCAACAGAGAGGGAAGCGGGGGCCACAGAGACCTCCATAGCAAGAACAGGGGGCGTAACCACTGAGCGAGAGAGTCAGCCTTCCCTGCCAATAGATGCCTAACCTGCCCCAACCCCTGCTGCCCAAGGTGCCCACCTTGGGCAGCCCCCCCCCCCCCTCCCCAGGATCTCCCTTCTTCCCCACCCCCACCCCCAAAAGTAGGCATCCATCAGTCTCAGGAGACTATGGTGTTGTTCTCTGGAGTGGCCTCACTAGGGCGCAAAGCCAGGGTAGGTTGATATGGGGGAGAAGCTGTTACCCAGGCAGCAGGTCCTCCCTCTCCACGGCGCCGAAAGTCTCCTATGGAAAGGCGAACGACACTCCCCCCCCCCACCAAGACTGCCCTAATCCCCCATGCCCTTCTTTCTCCCCCACCCCCAAGCCCTCCATTCTCCCCCACCTCCTTAAACCCTCCAGTATCTCCCACCCTCCTGAGCCCTCCCTTCTCCCCCACTCTCCTCAGCCCTTCCTTCTTCCTCATCCCCCTCAGCACTTCCTTCCCCCCCCCACTCCCCCATCCATCCAAGCCCTCCCTCCTCCAATATCCCCCAAGCCTCCCCGTCTCCCACACTCTCCAAAGCCTGCCCCTCTCACCCACTCCTGCAAGCCTCCCCCTCTCACCCCCCAAGCCTCCCCTGCCTCCCCACCCCCCAAGCCCTCTTTTCTCCCCAACCCCCTCTAGCCCTCCCCCCCTACACCACCCTCACCCTACCAGATCCTCCCATCCCCCGCACACCCCAGATCTCCCAGGTCCCCCATCATCGGTCCTCCCTTCCTGGTCTCTACCAGGAAGGTAGTATCTACTACTATCTACTACTACTATCTTTCCATGCTTCAGAGGAAGCAAAAGGATCTGAGAAAGGACAGAAGAGAGTCAGTTTCAGGGTGATGTACTCGAACATAGATGAGATCACAAGAAAGGCAAGGGAACTAAGGGAAAGAGCACAAGAAGTGAACCCAGAAGTAATCGGACTCACAGAAACAAAACTCTCAAGAATCATAACAAATGCGGTGTTTTCCCAGGACTACACTGTAATAAGGAAAGAGAGGGAAGGAAGGAGAGGAGGTGAAGTGGCCCTACTAATGAGAAAGGAATGGAGTTTCAAGGAGATGGTCATCCCAGGCTGCGAGAGATTCAGAGACAACATAAAAGGCACCATGACAATGGGTGCCAAAAGTACCAAAGCACCAAAACTAGTAGTAGGAGTGATATATAGCCCTCCACCAAATGACAGAAGACCAAGGCAAGAGTATGACAACAGCAACATGGTAGTTAACCCTATAATTGAGAAGGCAGCCCCTGATACCTGTAGAATAGATCCCATCTGCTCATGATGAAGGACTTCAATCACGGAAGAATAGACTGGGAGAATAAGGAACCGCATGGAGGAGAGGATACATGGAGAGCCAAACTAATGGAGGTGGCAAGAAGAAACTTTCTAAGCCAACATGGCAGGGAACCCACTAGGATGAGAGGAAACGATGAACCAGTGAGACTCGACGTAGTCTTCACTCTGAACGACTCCGACATAAGGGAAATTGGCTATGAGGCCCCAGTAGGAGTGAGCGACCACAGTATACTGACATTTGAGTATCTGGTTGAAGAAGAGTTATTGAGCTCGAGGAAGGGTACTGAAAACAAATGGCTGGTTTTCCTGAAAGGGAAACTATGAGGAGATAAGAAAATTCCTAACAGATATAACATGGGAAACAGAGCTCAGGGGAAAGACAGCCCAAGACATGATATACTAAATCATGCAGAAGTGCAAGGAAGCAGCAAACAAATTTTTCCCAGTCCAAAAGGAAAACAATGGAATGAAAATGAGAAACCCCATGGTTTTATCAGAGATGTAGACTAGCTAAGCAACAAAGTAAGAGGGCTTAGAGAAACTATAGGAATAACAGGACACTTGAGAGCAAAGAAAGATACCAGTGTGCCAGGAATGAATATTTCAGGATGAGAAGAGAGGCAGAAAGACAATACGAAAATGACATCGCAAGCAAAACAAAAATTCAACCTAAATTGCTGCATAGCCACATCAGGAGAAAAACAACAGTAAAGGAACAGGAAATGAAATTAAGAATAGGGGCAGAAGGATTCACTACAAACGACAAGGAAGTGAGTGAGGAACTGAATAAGAAATTCCAGGAGGCCTTCACCTTAAAGCATGGAGAAATTCCAGAGATAAGAGAGGGAATTGTTAACCAGGAACCACTAGAAGAGTTTGAGATTACCAATGGGGAAATAAGGAAGTGTTTACTAGAGTTGGATGTGATAAAGGCTATAGGCCCAGATGGAATCTCCCCTTGGATATTAAAGGAAGGAGCAGAAGCATTGTGCCTGCCATTCTCCATAGTGTATAACAAATCACTGGCAATAAGGGGGGAACTACCAGAAATTTGGAAAGCAGCTAATTGTTACGGACCCGAATCCAGCGTCCGAGCCTGGAGCAGTGACGACCACGCCATCTGTGGGTCAGCTCCCGAAACCCCCTCCAAATGGACGACGACACCTGGTGAGGACGAGGTGTACTGGCCACAAGGGCTAGTTTCCAGTCCTGATTAGCTCGTAACACAGCCGCTGCTGACCTCTTGTGAGGTGGAGCTTAGACAGCAACGCCATCATGGGAATGGATACGTCGGGCGTTTGTGTCAAAGCCTGTAAGTGAGGTGCTTTAGTGTGTCCCTGTTACTGATGACGTGTCTGATTACAGAGTCGACCTGGGACTGTTGTAATGGAAGTTGAGTCAGTCTACCCAAGGCAGTCGTCTCGTCTCCAAGTGTTTGCTGCAGCAGCTGTGAGTCGCCCCCGGATGAACACTGTGGTGTTGACCTGCCTGTGAAGTGGCAGTTGAGGGATTGTCATATCTGGGACTGACTGGAGGAGACGCTTAACCACTGGGGAGTTGTGGCAAGGAGAGTGATCTGTGGTATCACACGAGGCTCCTGACTAAGGGTTCGCGACCTTAGTATCGATCGTGGAGTGGCCTAGCCAGTGTCGCTGATTTGGAACCTGCCAGCTATCTGCTGGACTTGTGGTTGACGGCCTCCACGACGGTGCCCCCAGTGGAACTGTGCTTTGGCTGCCCTGTGGCCGGGGTAGACTCAAGATTCTCGAAGGATTAATCGTGAGGCCACAAGAGCACCAAGAACTTGGCAACGTGAACACCGTGAAGATCCAGAGTCTTCAGAAGAAGACAACAGTGTAGATAATAGTGTTTATACCCCCCCCCCCCCGTGTAATCTTCTTATATATATTTATTGGTGGCGGTAATTATATTATATTAAGTTTTTGCCTTTATTTCCCTTCCCCTTTAATTTACTTGCGTTACGGATCACATCCCTTGAAAGCCTCTACTAGCTTGGGGACGGATACACTACCTCTAACAACATCAGAGTAAGAACCCGGTTGTGACCCGAGAGGGCCGTAACATAATTGGCATCCCCAGCGGGATCCGCCCCTTGTCAAGTATGTTTGACAGGGGTGGTGAAGTGGCGTTATCCCTGTAAATAATTCCCCCCGTGTGTGACTATTAGGACGTTATACGTCCTGTGCGGTGCCCGGAGTGACTAGGTGCAATATTGTGCAGTGCGATGCTCGCTGTGATTAAGTGCAATATTGTGTAGTGCGGTGCTCGCTGTGATTAAGTGCAATATTGTGTAGTGCAGTGCTTGGTGTGATTCAGTGCAATATTGTAGAGCGAGGTGTTCGCTGTGATTAAGTGCAATATTGTGTAGTGCGGTGCCCGAAGTAATTACGTTCAATATTGGCAAGTGAGGCGCCAGGTGCGATAAAGTGCAATATTGACGTAGAACAGTGCTCGGGGCGTTAAGTGCTAACGTGAAAGCGGTGTGTTACGTGCCAGTTAAGTGCTTCCATCTCAGTGACAATGGCAGAAAAATCGACCATCGACGATCTGGACGATGTTCAGGCTTTTCTGAACAGGGAGGACTGTCTTGCCAGATTCAAATATCTGGGCAAACAGGAACTTGTACTGGTGAGTGCCTACCTGGAGATCAAGATGCGTGCCAGTGATTCCCGTGTGGAGATCTTGTCCAAGGTTCACCGGCATTTGAAGGCCGAAAAAAAACAGGAAGATGAGGAACAAGGTACGAAAGAAGGTGAGGAAATAGCTTCCACTGAAAAGGAAGATAAAGGCAGTGACATTGACAGTGATGCGGGTGAGCTAAATATAAGTTTACTTACAGTCAAAATGCGTGCCTTAGAGATAAATCGTGAGATAGAATGGAAGAAATTAGAAATGGAAAGAGAGAGACAAGATAAAGAATAAGAGATGAGGCGTTTAGAATTAGAAGAAAGGAAGGCAGAAAGAGAAAGAGAAGAGAAACGAGAAAGAGAAAGCGAAGAACGAGAAAGAGAAAGAGAAGAACGAGAAAGAGAAGAGAAACGAGAGAGAGAAGAACGAGAAAGAGAAAGAGAAGAGCGAGAAAGGGAAGAGAAACAGCGAGAGAGAGAAGAAAAAGAACGACAGAGACAACATGAACTAGAAGTATTGCGGTTAGGTGGTCGGAGGCCAACAACGGAAACCAGTGGTTTCGATCCGATGAGGAACATCAAAATGGTCCCAAAATTCAACGAAAAGGAAGTTTCGAAGTTCTTCGCGGCCTTCGAGAAAGTCGCTGCCTCCTTGGAGTGGCCAAGGGAGAATTGGGCCATCATGATACAGTCAGTCTTGACTGGGAAGGCCCAAATCGCCTACTCCACGTTATCCCTTGACGACTCCGGCGATTATGACAAGGTGAAGAAGGTCGTGCTCATGGCGTACCAATTGGTACCTGAGGCTTACAGGCAGAAGTTCAGGAACCTGAAAAAGACCTCAGAGCACACTTTCACCGAATTCGCCACTATCAAGGAGCGACTTTTCCAGGAGTGGTGTGCCTCTCGGAAGGTGGAGACCAAAGAAGACCTCGAGCAGCTCATACTGTTAGAGGACTTCAAGGATTGTTTGTCTGGAGACCTGAAGACGTACTTAGAGGAGCAGCAGGTAGAGACCTTGAGTGCGGCAGCCACCATGGCTGAGGAATACATCCTGACTCATAGACCGTCTGCTAAGTACGTCCCGAGGAATTACCAACGCCGGTTTGACAAACCTCATGACGAAGAAGAGACCCCCGTCCCACGAAGCTCTAAGAAGACGCCCCCAAGTAGCCCTCGAAGGACTAGTCCTAACAGTCCGAAACACGGGAGTCCGAGGAGGAATATGGTGTGTTGGACTTGTGGGCAGAAAGATCATGTAGCTGCTATGTGCCGAGGCAGAAGAGGTAGCGGCGCACGTCGGGAGGTGATGTTGGTGAGCTGTGTAACATCACCAGCAGGATGCCAGTCTACGACTACTCAGGAAGGACCAAGATTGTTTTCCCCTCACACTTCAAGCGGGTATGTATCGAGTGATCATACTGGTAGAGCAGTTGTAGTGCTCAGAGATAGTGGAGCAGCCCAGTCCCTGATCATGAGAAACTCGTTACCCGAGGGAATGAGTGTGGATGGGAGACCAGAGGTTGTCCTGGTTGGGTTTCCTAGGACGCCGTACATCGCCCCCTTAGTGCCGGTACTTCTCGACTCGCCTTACTTCAGCGGCACATGTGCGTTGGCAGTAGTCGATAACCTACCTATAGCTGGGATTGACGTGATACTAGCCAACGACTTGGTGACAGATTGGAGCACCAATCATCCCAAGATTGCGGACGAGTCAGCCGGAACAACAAGGTCTGAGGTAACAGCAGGCAGTGGTAATATCCAGGTACAGTCAGACCCGGAATTTAACATGTTTGATTTGTCCTCTCACCTACAGATTGACGACAGAGTCTACAGCATTCTAGCAGAGTCTCCCAATTCTTCTCTCGATAAGGAACATGCGGTTAAGGTAGCAGAAGCAACTGAGCAAGAAGAGAGGTCTCGTGTGCAGGCACCCACGGATACCAACGAGTCTGGAGCGAAGGCGGATGTGTACTTGCGGTATGGCAAGGCACAGCGTTCGTTGAACCGGCCAGAGATTCCCCAGACGTCAGAGGTATGTGAGGTGTGTTCGAAAGGTCTAGTGCCCTCTTTGGTCCAAACCAGGCTAGAGGATATTGCCGGCTATGGACATGACAGGCTCAGGAAGCTTATCCCTAAGTTAACCAAATGTTTCTTGGCGGTATTTTGTTTTATTCTCGTATGTGTTCTCAGTAAGGACCAGTGGAGGACCCGACAGATGATGGCTCCCTTGAACATCGAGAAGAGGTCCCAGGGATTGGAGACGTGCACGGTGAGTGTTGCAGTCGAAGAAGGGACCTGGAAGGTGATGGTAGATACAGGAGGTACGAGATGTGATATTATGAGTGACTGTTTCCGACAGGTTGACACCCCCCGCGTGATTGCTGAGCCTAAATGCAGCGTTATACGGAACGTTGGTCGACCTGACGGTGGCAGAGCGAATGCCATCTTCGATGTACGAACAGCCCTGTTGGAACTAGGTGTGAGCCTAGTAGATGCGTATGCTGTGAGTACTGGTTTAACTGTCGCTGTGACTCTAAATAATCCGACCCCTGTATTCCAGGTTCCCGTCTCCCTGAAGGACTACCGGACCGGCACCAGAAATGCCGTCTGTGACCAGCCATCATCGGTGCCCGGACACAGGAAAGTGTCGAGTCGCCCGAGATCGTGTCTATACCGATCCTTACTCGGGAGATGTGAGATGATGCCCCTGCTTGGCATCGCAGTGGAGGTGTGGAAGATTACAGCAGGCCGATTATCGTCTTCCATCTTAAAATTTCCTTTGTGCCAGAGTTCCCCAGTAGTACAGTTCTGTGGACAAGACAGCCTCACCATTCCAGTCAATAGTGTACGTGAATCTATGTGGAGTTGTATCCACGTACTAATTTGGATTGTCTTTTCTTTTATAGAACCCCAAACCAAATTCTTTTTAGTGGGGAGGTGTTACGGACCCGAATCCAGCGTCCGAGCCTGGAGCAGTGACGACCACGCCATCTGTGGGTCAGCTCCCGAAACCCCCTCCAAATGGACGACGACACCTGGTGAGGACGAGGTGTACTGGCCACAAGGGCTAGTTTCCAGTCCTGATTAGCTCGTAACACAGCCGCTGCTGACCTCTGGTGAGGTGGAGCTTAGACAGCAACGCCATCTAGGGAATGGATACGTCAGGCGTTTGTGTCTAAGCCTGTAAGTGAGGTGCTTTAATGTGTTCCTGTTACTGATGACGTGTCTGATTACAGAGTCGACCTGGGACTGCTGTAATGGAAGTTGAGTCAGTCTACCCAAGGCAGTCGTCTCGTCTCCAAGTGTTTGCTGCAGCAGCTGTGAGTCGCCCCCGGATGAACACTGTAGTGTTGACCTGCCTGTGAAGTGGCAGTTGAGGGATTGTCATATCCGGGACTGACTGGAGGAGACGCTTAACCACTGGGGAGTTGTGGCAAGGAGAGTGATCTGTGGTATCACATGAGGCTCCTGACTAAGGGTTCGCGACCTTAGTATCGATCGTGGAGTGGCCTAGCCAGCGTCGCTGATTTGGAACCTGCCAGCTATCTGCTGGACTTGTGGTTGACGGCCTCCACGACGGTGCCCCCAGTGGAACTGTGCTTTGGCTGCCCTGTGGCCAGGGTAGACTCAAGTTTCTCGAAGGATTAATCGTGAGGCCACAAGAGCACCAAGAACTTGGCATTGTGAACACCGTCAAGATCCAGAGTCTTCAGAAGAAGACAACAGTGTAGATAATAGTGTTTATACCCCCCCCCCCCCGTGTAATCTTCTTATATATATTTATTGGTGACGGTAATTATATTATATTAAGTTTTTGCCTTTATTTCCCTTCCCCTTTAATTTACTTGCGTTATGGATCAAATCCCTTGAAAGCCACTACTAGCTTGGGGCCGGATACCCTACCTCTAACAACATCAGAGTAAGAACCCGGTTGCGACCCGAGAGGGCCGTCACACTAATGTAGTCCCGATATACAAGAAAGGGGATAGAGAGGAGGCACTGAACTACAGGCCAGTGTCCCTTACCTGCATACTATGCAAGCTGATGGAGAAGATTGTGTGATGGAAGCTAGTGGAACATTTGGAGCAAAAGAACTTTGTAACACAGCATCAACATTGGTTCAGGGACGGCAACTCCTGCCTCACAGGGTTAATTGAATTCTATGACCTTTCAAAAAAATCAGGCAAGAAAGAGAGGGGTGGGCAGACTTCATATTTTTGGATTGCCAGAAAGCATTTGATACAGTACCACACAAGAGGATAGTGAAACTGCCGGAGATGCAGGTTGGAGTGAAAGGGGAAGGTAATCCGTTGGATAAGAGAATACCTAAGCAACAGACGACAACGAGTCGCTGTCACAAGTGGAGTCCCGCAGGGTTCAGTCCTTGGACCTATACTGTTTCTGATATATGTAAATGATCTCCCAGAGGGTATAGACTCGTTTTTCTCAATGTTTGCTGATGATGCAAAAATTATGATGAGGATTGAAACAGAGGATGATAGTAGGAGGCTACAGGATTACCTAGAAAGACTGAATGCATGATCCAACAAATGGCTGCTAAAGTTCAACACGAGAAAATGCAAAGTAATGAAACTAGGCGGTGGAAACAGGAGGCCAGACACAGGATACAGAATAAGAGACGAAGTACTTCATGAAACGGACAGAGAGAAAGATCTAGGAGTTGATATCACACCAAAACTGTCTCCTGAAGCCAACATAAAAAGAATTACGTCTTCGGCATATGCGAGGCTGGCTAACATCAGAATAGCTTTCAGGAACCTGTGTAAGGAATCATTCAGAATCTTGAATATCACATATGTAAGACCAATCCTGGAGTATGCGGCCCCAGCATGGAGCCCGTACCTTGTCAAGCACAAGACGAAGTTGGAAAAAGTTCAGAGGTATGCCACTAGAGTAGTTCCAGAACTAAGAGGCATGAGTTATGAGGAAAGGCTGCGGGAAATGCACCTTACGACACTGGAAGACAGAAGAGTATGGGGAGACATGATCACTGCCTACAAAATCCTCAGGGGAATTGACATTGTAGACAAGGATAAACTATTCAACACTGGTGGTACGTGAACAATGGGACACAGGTGGCAACTGAGTACCCAAATGAGCCACAGGGACGTTAGAAAGAACTTTTTTAGTGTCTGAGTAGTTAACAGGTGGAATGCATTAGGCAGTGATGTGGTGGAGGCTGACTCCATACACAGTTTTAAATGTAGATATGATAGAGCCCAGTAGGCTCTGGAATCTGTACACCAGTTGATTGACAGCTTAGAGGCGGAACCAAAGAGCAAAAGCTCAACCCCCGCAAGCAAAAATAGGTCTTAAGGGACCCGGGTTCGATCCCCGGCAGAAGCAGAAACAAGTTGGCAGAGTTTCTTTCACCCTGGTTCCATGGACACCTAGCAGTAAATAGGTACCTGGGAGTTAGACAGTTGCTTCGGGCTGCTTCCTGAGGATGTGTGTTTGCATGTGTAAGAAAAAAATATATGTAGTAGTCATAATAGTGGAAAAATAAATTAGCTAGAAAGGCAGGTTCCAAGAGCTAATAGCTCGATTCTGTACATACAAACAGTAAATAGTAAATACACACACACACACACACACAAAATACCAAAACCCTTTACGTACTGTCCTATAAAAGCAGCACCACTACTAGTCATGTTGTCCACCGACAAGAGGACACGTAGCGTCACTACAACTCCTTTTATCTATAATAAGAATCGTCACCATGTAGCCCTACTCCAGCTCCTGGTCGGCTTTTTCTGTTCAAGGATGGGAATGGTGTCAAGAACTCGGACAGTCGGTAATTGAACGCCAACCTGCAAAAAGTGAGAGCGTCGCTCAATCATCTGGTTCCTGTGAATGGTTCTCTCAAGTGAAGTATTTATCAAGCCTCCACACCGGGTCGGAAAGACCTTTTCCATCTGGTGAAGTAAGTAATTATCAAAGAAGGTACCAAGCCGGGAAGGTTATACATCTGTTGAAAACCTTTATAATTCGCTATTTCCGAGACGTTTTAGGCCTAACTTCATCATTTTTTATACCATCAATGTTGATGGGATCTGTGTTCTGTTTGGAATTCTTAGGTATATTGGTGCATCCGGTGTTAGGAGCAACTTCTTGAAGTAATCTTTTCGGGGAGTTGATGTCGTTGTTGTTTCTTTCGAATTTAGTTTTCTGGGGTTAGAATGTTATATTGATGAGTCGGAGGACATCATCTCCGATTATAAAGATGTCTTCGAAGATGTTCTCGATGAATATGTTTGTAGTGAATTCCAGTCCCTTGAATTAGATTTTTGCCGCCCTTATGATGCGATGGGAACATTCTTCCCGTATCCTTTTATTCTTACGTTTCATTTGTTCTTATTCCGTTTCAAGGCCTAGAGCTCTGGCAAGCTTCATAGTGGTCATTGTTACAGAAGAACCTGTGTCTACTAAGGCTTTGATTTTCTCTCCATTGACTTTGCACTTGACGTATATTCTGTTGTACGGCCTGACATAATTCTCTGCTCCATCTGGCATCTGCTTTTTCTGTGACCGGATAATTAGTCGTGGATTTTTCATGTCTTAGATTATTGAACAGTTATATTCAGTTAAAAAATCCAAGCCCAGTAAGGCAACTCACTGCTAACCATTATAGACATATATCTTAGTATCAAGTGAGAAGCCTTCCTGGAAATAAGGCTTGTCTTTAAGGATCCCTTTGAAAAAATGTGAGAAGATTGTCGTCTTCGAAGTGCCACTTGCTATGTCTAAGAACGCCATCGTATCTTTGCACTAAAAATTCTTGTCCATTACGGCTTCCAAACCATAGATCTTCCTAAATGGATGCGTCACTAGAGAGAAAGGTGAGCCGGTGTCCACGATGAAATCTATAGTTTGGTTTCCCAACCGCACAGGAATAAACATTTTACGACAGTGGCGGTAAAGAGGGAGAGACACCTCGCCGGATACTCCTTCCTCACACATCGTTGGTCCTGGTAAACTGTCTCGCTCTTGCTCCTAAAGTTTAGTTAGTACACGAGAAGTAGAGCAGAGAAGAGAAAACCACTTCCCACCATACATAGTTGCTCATTATGAACTAACCTTCATATCCCTGATGCAATTTATAGTTAGGGGTGGAGTAGTTTTTTAGTTATGGTGAAATAAGATTTTGTATCTTATGCAGTTAATAGTTGTAATTAATAGAGAGCAGCAGTAAGTTGTGGAGGGCAGTGTACACGAAATGTGACACAGACACTACAGCCGCCCTGGGCAGCACTACCTACGGTAGATCCTGTTGTGGTAATTATGAAATATACTGTCTCTTCTACACTTGGAGGAGTCCAGGAGTGAGGAGGATAATACTTCGCTACTGCAGGAGGAAGCCCCAAACACCTTTTATTCTTCGCCAGATTGCCAGAAACGGGCCGTGTTGAATGCTTTCCGTTGCTTTCATCCATTCTCCAAAACGACGTTACGAAGAAAACAAGGTTTCGACTACCTTGCGTAGACGAGAACCCGGGCAAAGAAATGCAAAGTAAACCGGGTGGTCATTAATTTTGAAAATGATGATACATATTGAAGAAAGTGCCCAGAGTAGAGCAGTCTGGCGGGAATATTAACCTTAACATTAAGAAAGGGACTGTGGAGAATACGGCTGCAGGTACACATCTCCCAGCAGATAATGTCTCACCCGGTGTAGGGAACCTCAGCAACAGGACCATTAGCGACGAGTGCCATTGTGGAGAATACGGTGACATTTTTCTACAAAACTGTACATTAGAAATGCCTAAACAGTTTCTTGCACTACCCTCAATATTGTCACAATTGTCGGAACAGCGGAAATTAATATGTATTTGATTAACTGTCATGAGAGTTAACCACTGTACACAACTTGCATTACTGAAACTATCTTCAAAATATACAGCCATCAGCAATGTAACCATCCTCAATAAACAGTCATCACTGTAACCATTGATTATACACTTGACCATAATTACTGTAACCATCTTCACTACACACTGTCTTCGTTACTGTAACCATCTTCACTACACAGTGTCTCCATCACTGTAACCATATATACTACACACTATATTTATCACCGTAACCATCTTCACTACACACAGTCTTCATGACTGTAACCATGTTCAGTACACATTATCTTTATCACTGTAACCATCTACACTACACACTGTCTTCATCATTGTAACCATCTACACTACACACTGGATTCATCACTGTAACCATCTACTCGACACACTGTCTTCATCATTGTAACCATCTACTCGACACACTGTCTTCATCATTGTAACCATCTACTCTGCACACTGTCCTCATCACTGTAATCATCTACACTACACACTATCTTCATAACTATAACCATCTACACAACACACTATCTTCATCGCTATAACCATGTACACTACACAGACTCGCTGCCGGCGCCATAGCTAGCATAGGGGGGAGCCGGTCGGCCGAGCGGACAGCACACTGGACTTGTGATCCTGTGGTCCCGGGTTCGATCCCGGGCGCTGGCGAGAAACAATGGGCAAAGTTTCTTTCACCCTGTGCCCCTGTTACCTAGCAGTAAAATAGGTACCTGGGTGTTAGTCAGCTGTCACGGGCTGCTTCCTGGGGGTGGAGGCCTGGTCGAGGACCGGGCCGCGGGGACACTAAAGCCCCGAAATCATCTCAAGATAACCTCAAGATAGCAGGCCGCACACGGCTTTATTCTCTGGAAATCTTTAGATTCTGAGCACCCATCAGCTTAAATGAACGCTGTTTTGCGAGTAAGAGCATCTGTTACGACCCTTGACCTCTGGGTATGGTTCCTCTGTTACAGTTGTTAAAAAATATATAATAATACGACCTTTCCTACTAAAGTCTCTAGGGTAAATAACTCAAATGCTTATTCAACAAAGCAATATACTTAAAGTAAGGGCAACAAAGAACATACAAATATATAAATGGAAGTACAGGCAGCCAGAAATATTAATGCACCAGGAAACAATACAACAATATCATTATATAAGCACCGATCACTTCTTTACAACTTAAATGGATAGATGGGTATGCACATAATGGTCTAACCAGAAAATCAGCTATGTTACTAAACAGTAAACAATTACCACCGACTTATCTCCCAACATGTCCACGCCAGCCAGCTCCACCCACGCGACTGGCGTTGCTCGAGCTTGCACGGCATGACATCTACAAGGTACTAACTAAAACCCACATGAAACCTCTAGATACTCTGCTATCAGAGAGTAATAATTAGGAACATAATTATAACTAAACTTATATGTATATAACACTGCTAAGGTGTAAACAAGAAATTAAGTACATTCAATAAACAGGAATAATTACAGGGATGAATCAGTGACGCTAGCTTGATACACTGCACGCATACTGGAACATCCCAAATATGGTCATCCCCCTATGAGACGCCACGGTCTCCCCCCCCCCCCCCCCACAGGAATGAACATGCAATAGCATTAACAAAATATTAAATACAGGCACACTACAGCATGCTACATTTAAATCAAACATATATATATACAGGAACACAACTGGATACTATGTTTTATTTAAATAACTGAGGAAAGAAATAATGGACATACATTTTTATCATGATAATCGTTAGAATCAAATATATGGATTCGTAACATCCCTCCCTGTCCTTAAAGAAAAAGGAAATTAACTGAAGGTTAATTTAATTTTTTGACTACATAAGAGTATAGCATTGAGTACTCCAACAACACAAAATCAATGTATAAAACAATCAATTAAATGAAACATATGAAATAACCAAAAGGTAAAGACATCCTCATGTATAGAACAATTCACATTAGGGCACTGCAATGGGGAATCCCCTGGATAAGGCATCAGCAATTACATTTTGCCTTTCAGGGATATGTCTAATTACTATGTTGAACTCTTGTAAAATCGAAGACCAGCTAAGAATTCTTTGGTTCTTACATTTCATGGAGTTAATGAATGTCAGGGGATTATGATCTGTGTATATGACAATTTGATTACCTGACAGGTATGTTTCAAACTTCTTAACCGCCAAAATCAAACAAAGAGCTTCCTTCTCTACCACAGAATAATTAGTTTGTGCCTTATCAAATTTACGAGAGAAATAGTATACAGGGTGTTCTAAATCATCTGGTCCTACCTGGAAAAGAACCACACCTGCTCCTAGATCCGAAGCGTCTATGTGCATTATAAATGGCTTATCAAATTATGGACTGGCTAATACAGGTGACGTTGAGAGAATTCCTTCCAACTTCTGAAAAGAGTTCTGACACTCCTGTGTCCACTTGAACTTTACCTGCTTTCTAAGAAGATTAGTTATAGGTGCAGCCACAATGGAAAAATTCTTAGAATATCTTCTATAATATGCACACATCCCAATAAACCTCTGCACAGATTTCTTGATCGTTAGTACCGACCTCACCTAACCTTCTTAGTATGTTAAGATAAGCATCTTATTGCTTCATATTTACAATTATTACTTAACCTATCAACGGTATAGGTTAAGTAATAATTGTAATTATTATTGTATACCTGTGAACGGTATAGGTTAAGTAATAATTGTAATTAAGAAGCAATAAGATGCTTATCTTAACATACTAAGAATGTTAGGTGAGGTCGGTGTTTTCTATGAAGCTTTTCAAGGTAAACTAAAATATTCACAATCAATTAGTATGTCACGTATGCACTTATTAAATAAGCCAATATTGACTAAAAGCAAGTGCGAGAACGGGTTGACCGCTTATCATGCCGCTCCTTCATTGCCTGTTGTGCCTCGCCCAGATGTTGTAACGCCAACTCCTTCGTTCGAGACAGCTTGCTCTTCACATCCTTCAGGTATTTTTCACGCTGCCTAGCTTTTACATCTCCCAATATTTTCTCCTGCAATATTTTAAAGGGTCCCCTCACCTCACATCCCAACACAAGATCAAATGGGGAGCAGCCTAGGGAAGTGTGCAACCCGTCCTTGCCAGCAAATAGTACAAATGGTAAATTGTCATCCCAATGTCTGGGTGAATCATCCCCGGTTGTTTTTAACATCTGTTTAAGGGTTTGATGGAACCGCTCGATCCCCCCTTAACTCTGAGGATGGTTAGAACTAGAAAAGTTATGTTGAATTCCAAAAGAACTACAAAAAGTTTTAAAAGTTCTGAAACAATAATTGATCCTATTATCAGTTTGAATGATACGGGGCATACCAAATAATGAAAAAAACGTTCCAAGTGCTTTATGAGTGTAGAAGACCTAATGTTACGCAAGGCATATGCTTCAGGGAACTTGGTGGTCATACATAAGATAGTAAACATAAACATATTTCCTGATTTAGTTCAGGGTAAGGAGCCGACACAATCCAACACCACATGTGTAAAAGGCTCCTCTGGCAGTACAATAGGGTGTAAGAGTGCTCGTGGCACAGTCTGGTTAGGTTTACCAACAGCTTGATATACAACACAATTTTGACAATATCTGACCACATCCTTTTTGAGTTTTGGCCAATAGAAAAACTTACATATTTTGTGACACATATTGGAGATCCCTTGGTGACCTCCCATAAGGTCATCATGGGCAGCTTGCAATACCTGCTCCCTATACTCCTTGGGTACGACGAGCTGGGTCCTAGACTTACAATCATCTGATAAGGGAGTTCCTGGTTGTCTCCATCGTCACATCAAACATCGATCATTGAAGTAGCAACCCGTGCTCTCATCCAAGGTATCAATAGTGTCAGCTGCTTCTGTATAACATTCAGCTAGACTGGGATCAGTACTCTGCAACTCACTCAAGGTCTGGGACTCAACAGCTGGAGCGAGCGAGCAAGGAACTGGTACCTGGGCCACCTCTTCCAGACCATCTTCTGGGTCAAAATAAATTAGGGCTTTGGCACCAGCCTCACTCTCGATTATCCGCGTGAGCTAAGAATGTATCCTCAAAGGTCCACCTCAACCTCCCTGTCTGAAGGGGTCATGGCCTCGAAAACATCCACCTTGGAAGTCACAGGATTTACCTCACCCTGCTTAACCATGGATCTGGTCACAACACAGGCTGGATAGATGGCACCATCATCTGCATCCGGTTGGGCCAGCTCACAACTAGGGTTGGTAAACATGATAGGACACTCTGTCCCACTAAGTTGACACTTGTCAAAAGCATTATCACAATATCAACACCAGGGATGGGCAACTGCTCACTAACTGCTACAGTGCACCAACCCGGTGTAATAGTTGATTTCATGTGAATTTTAATTAAGGGTACACGCTGGACATGACCTCCAATACCTTGCAATAATACTACTTCACTAGTGTTTTCTGTGCTAACATCAGCAAGGGCACGGTGAGAGATTAGAGATTGGGAATCACCAGTGTCCTTCAATAACTGCACTGGCTTCTAGCTTCCACTGGTACAAAGTAAGGTAGCCGAATATAGGTACGGTTTAAAGTTAGTCATCCAATTGAGCATGACTGGAACAACATTAGAATTAATTGCTTGGAACCCCCGTTTCATAATCAGACCGGTAGGTCTCAACTCAGGGTGCAAGGTAAAACAGGAATCAACCACATGACCTCTTCTCCTGCAATGCGTGCAATATCTGCCAGTGGTCTAAACAACCGAACCAACTGCAGGTTTAGACACTACATTATTTGAGGGTGACAACTCTGTCTGCTCTTTCTCAGTCTTTGGCTTTACAGGAGACGAGTTCAGGGGAGTAGGTGAGTTAGCTGGTCTGACCTGGAAAACATGAGATTTAAGAACATGATAATTACTCTTAAAATTATATGTATTTAATTGTGCTCGAAAAGGCACCTTGGTGACTAATTCGTGTTCGTCTGCTAGCTTGGCTAGTTTCATAATGTCATTGGTCTGTTTATGTTCAGCTATAAACAAGGCTAATTTCTCTGGTAGACTACCTAAAATCTCTGTCACTATGAGGTTTCTCAAAGTTTCAATATCTGTAAAGGAAAGTGCTTTTACCCATCTATTAAAATGATTAATTTTAACTCTTGCAAGATCAGAAATGGTCTGATTATGTGCTATCTTTATACCTCTAAATCTCTGTCTATGGGCCTTTGGGATCTGCTGGTATGCATTTAAGATGCTCTGTTTGACAAATTTAAAGTCAAAACAATTAGCGGCAGGAAGAGATGCAAAAATTTCCTGGGCTTTTCCCATAAATTGTCCTTGCATGATGGCAACCCATTGATCCACAGGCCAAATCATACTGACTGCTAACTTCTGGAAATGCAAAAAGAATATTTCTGGGTCCTCCTCATTGAATTAAGGTAAATCTACATTTTTCCTAAACTTTAAAGAGCTATCAGTACTATCTGTATGAATACTAGTGTTACTATGCCCTGCTGCAATTCTCTGTTCCTCTAGTCTGTTATTATTTATTGCTAAAATCTGTTGAATTTCCAATTGCTGCCTCCAAATGTCTTCTACTTGCAACTGAGCTTCAATTCTTCTGCTCTGAGCTTCTAGTTCCACTTGTTTTTGTTGGTTTTGAGCCTCAAGCATCTGCTGCTGAGTCTCCAATTCAAGTTGTTTTTGGCGATTCTGCATCTCCAACCTCTATTTCTCTGCTTCTAACTTAGCCATCTCTAGCTTAGATTCCATCTCTAACTTTAGAATTGCCACCTGGTCACTTGACTCTTCTTCTAATTCCTCTAACCACTCCTCGTCAAGTTTCTCCTCCTCCACCAAGTGTGTGACAATGAGTCTTTCTAGCTGAGTCTCTAACATTCTCCTGGAAACTGTCAGATTTAATTTTTCAGCCAAGTACAACCCAGACTTCTTCAAGTCTTTAATTTCACCAAAAATTTGGCTGCTCCACCAACACAGCAACTTGTTCCTCCATTGTCAGCTTAATTAACACAACTAGCAATTACAAAACACGGAAGGTTTGCTTAGCCCCTGACATAAGCTGTACATTTACCTCAATTGTGAAGTGTTGAGAAAATTTCCACGAGCAGCTCAGAATGAACAGAGAATGGTACACAAGCTTGGTTGGGCATCACTAGTTAAACACACAGTACCTAGGAAGGCATTAACAATTAATAACATGCACCACTATTTAGTACATTAAATTATAGGAATTAATTATCCCGGACAGGCCCTCATTTTGTTATGGACCCTTGACCTCTGGGTATGGTTCCTCTGCCTTTGCATTTGTAAAGAATATATAATAATACGGCCTTGCCTACTAAAAGTGTCTAGGGTAAATAATTCAACTGCTTACTCAACAGAGCAATATACTTAAAGTAAGGGCAACAAAGAACATACAAACATATAAATGAAAATACAGGCAGCCAGAAATATTAATGCACCAGAATACAATAACACCTTTATATAAGCACTGATTACTATTTTAAAACTTAAATGAATAGATGTGTATGCAAATAATGGTCTAACCAGGCTGATTGATTGATAAAGATTAAGCCACCCAAGAGGTGGCACGGGCAAGAAGAGCCCGTAACCAGCAAATTTGCTATGTCACTAAACAATAAACAGGTACCGAAGACTTAACTCATCAACATGTCTACCCCAGCCAGCTTCACCCACGCGACTCCTGCATGCAGGCATGGAGTATACAGGTTACCAACTAAAAACCGCATGAAATCTCTAAATACTCTGCTATCAGAGAGTAATAGTTAAGAACATAATTATAAATAAACTAATATGCATATTACACTGCTAAGGTGTAATTAAGAAATTAAGTACAATCAATAAACAGGAATAATTAGAGGGGTGAATCAGTGACGCTAGCTTGATACACTGCATGCATGACTGGTTCATCCCAAATATGGTCATCCCCCAATGAGACGCCACGGTCTCTACCCACAGGAATGAACATGCAATAACATTAACAAAATATTACATACAGGCACACTACAGCATGCTACATGTAACTCAAACATGTATACTGGAAAACAAATGGATATAATGGTTAATAATAATAATAATGATAATTTATTTAGGAAAAGTACATACTTAGTTACAGGGTTACAGTACAAACATTCTGTTTGATTTAAAGATAGAGGAATAAATACAATGCCTAAAGCCACTAGTACGCATAATGTTTCGGGGAGGTGAGGTGGGGAAACACACTTAGACTAAAACTTAATAGTAATTGAGCTTAAAGTATAAATTGCGTTGAAAGAAAAAAATAATAAAAGATAAAAAAGTGGGGAACATGGTAGAAAATAGCCAATATACAAGTTGGTCAACAAACAGCCTTTTTCTTTATTAGTAAGACATGGGTTGACATTAGAAGTAAGGTAGGTTACACGGAGTTAATTAGGTTGTACTTAGTTTTCATCTTAAACTGGTTGAGAGAGGTACAATCTTTGACATGATTGGGAAGGTCATTCCACATTCTGGGTCCCTTGATTTGTAAAGCATTCCTAGTTTGATTAAGTCTTACTCTTGGAATATCAAATAGGTATTTGTTCTGGTGAGGTGCCCATGAATTCTGTTACAACCTTCCAGGAAGCGTTGAAGGTCAGGATTGACATTACAATTCAGAGTTTTAAATATATAGAGTACACAAGAGAGGATGCGCAATGACTTAATATCTAACATATTCAGAGATTTGAGTTAGGGTACCAAGTGCTGTCTGGGGCCAGAGTTAGATATTGTTCTAATAGCAGCTTTGTGTTGGGTAATTAGAGGACGTAAATGATTTTGGGTAGTAGAACCCCAAGCATAAATACCATAGTTGAGATAAAGGCTAGATGAGAGAGTAATGGAGCGTCACCAGGGCAGGGCGGGGTACATAATATCTGATCTTAGAGAGAATGCCAACAGTTTTAGAATTTTTTTTTTGCTCTATTTAGAATGTGTTCCTGGAAATTCAGCTTGTTATTGATGAAGCCATCAAGGAATTTACCATCAACTTTACTACTGATTTGTATATTGTTTAATCTTAGATTAATTTCATTTGAAGGTTTATTACCAAACAAAATGTAGAAAGTTTTGTCAATGTTATGGGTGAGTTTGTTAGCAGTTAGCCAAAGATGGACTTTATTTAGTTCAGTATTCACAGTAACATTTAGAGCAAGAGGGTCAGGACTGGAGAAAATGAAAGTTGTGTCATCAGCAAATAAGATTGGTTTGAGGTGTTGAGAGGCATTTGGAAGGTCACTAATGTAGAGGAGAAAGAGGAGAGGGCCAAGTATGCTGCCCTGAGGAACACCGATGTTTATAGGTAGTCTCGGAGAAATGGAATTATTCACAGAAACATACTGGAGCCTGTCAGTAAGGTAGGACTGAAGGTATTGCAGGGAGTGACCTCTGACTCCATAATGATCTAAATTAAATTAAGAAGAAGGTTTTGGTGGTTGACAGTGTCAAAAACCTTATGTAGGTCAACAAATAACCCAACAGGGAACTCATTTTTATGAAGAGCTTATTTATTTAAAATTTATAGATAACTGAGGAAAGGAATAATGGGCATACATGTTTATCATGATAAATGTTAGAATCAAATATATGGATTCGTAACAGTGTTAACCGAAGATGCCCTGAGGGCCGTTGAGTGCCTGCCTGTGTTAATGGAGCTCGACAGCGAAACGACCCCTGAAGAACTCAGCGAGGCCCTTGACTCCCTTGCATTTGGCAAAACTCCTGGAAAAGACGGTATACCTGCTGAGACCTTGAAGTGCTACAGAGGCAACCTGCTTATGGAGCTGCTTGAAATTCTCTGCCACTGCTGGGACGAAGGAGAGATGCCACAGGACATGAGAGGCGCCAACATCGTCACGCTGTATAAGAATGAAGGTGACAGTGGCGACTGCAACAATTACCGTGGAATCTCCCTCCTCAGTATTGTCGGAAAGCTGTTTGCTCGAGTCACAATGAAGAGGCTCCAAGTACTTGCAGAGAGAATCTATCCAGAATCACAATGCGGATTCCGAGCTAACAGATTCCCCATCGACTTGGTCTTTTCTCTCAGACAACTGCAGGAGAAATGCAGGAAACAGAAGCAGCCACTCTTCGTAGCCTTCATAGATCTGACGAAGGCCTTCGACCTCGTCAGCAGGGATGGCCTGTTCAAGATCCTCCCCAAGATCGCATGCCCACCCAGGCTCCTCAGCATCATCAGATCTTTCCACGAGAACATGGTGGTCACCGTGGTCTTTGATAGCCTAACATCAGACGCTTTTGACATCCTAAGTGGTGTAAAGCAGGGCTGCGTCCTGGCTCCAACCCCTTTCGAGATCTTTGCAGTTATGCTGCAGCTCGCCTTTGGGTCTGCCACGGAAGGCATCTACCTCTGGACCAGGTCGGAGGGAAAGCTCTTCAACCTCGCAAGGCTGAGAGCCAAGACAAAGGTTCGGCTGAGATGTTTACAAGCCTTCCTTTTTGGTGACGATGCAGCAGTCACTGCCCATTCATCCGAAGACCTCCAACAGCTCATGACCCGCTTCCGCGAAGCCTGTCAGGTTTTAGGACTCACAATTAGCCCGAAGAAAACACAGGTCATGGGACAAGGAGTGACTCCTCACCTAACATCAGCATCTCCGATTCCAAACTGGAAGTCACTCACGACTTCGTGTACCTGGACTCCACAATCTCTGATTCCCTCTCTCTTGATACGGAGCTAAACAAACTCGTCGGTAAGGCTTAGTCTCCATGTGTAGTGGTAAGACACTCGCCTGGCGTTCCTCTAGCGCTTTGTCATGGGTTCGTATCCTGGTAATGGAGGATTTATTGGGTGCAAATCCTTATCTGTAGCCTCTATTTAACTAAACAGTAAAATGGGTACTTGGTTGTAAAAACGATTCTTCGCGGCGGGGGTCGTATTCCTGCCCGAAATGCTACGCATACTAGTGGCTGTACAAGAATGTAACAATTCTTGTATATATCTAAAAAAAAAATATACTACCATGTCCAGACTGACAAAGAGAGTGTGGGTAAACAATAAGCTGACTGAGTGCACTGTGGAGGCGGTCGCCTATGGGGTATGGAACGACGACCACGTGGTAAATAACATACACAGAAATAGATATAAAACAGGGAAGACAGTTGCTCACCTCGAGCTGAAGTCTTCTATGGGAAGGCTGAAGCAATGCAACGGCTTCTCAGGGGCGAGGATGGGCGAGTTCCAACCGTAACTAGCCAATAAGGGGTGCCGGATAACCACTATCCAGGAGGCGTTGTTCACAGGTCCAGCTGCGGTCAGGTGCGGTTCTCTTCTCAGCCCCTCTCCCTCCTTCGGGCATGTGCGTGGGTGGTGTGCAGACGCATGGCATAGGATTGTTGTCCACCAATCAGGAGCACCAAGCATAAGATATTCCCGCTGACGGGTATTTTGAATGTGGTTCCCTTCACACTCCACACATTCCTATAAAACATGGGGGTATATTAGAAACTCAATCTAGACTTAGTATGTCCCTTTGGATTGGACCCTCCACCGGCTTTACATTGAGGCGTGGAATGATATATATAGCAACGGAAGAGAATGTCTCTGGTTTAACTAAAAAAGAATATATTGGGATTGGTTTATTATTTACACATTTATGATTTACATATTGACATAATACTGTTCATTGGTTCTTTCACTAATAAACCATGGTGGTGTTTAACTTATCATTATAATTATAAAATCATATTTAATACCCGTATGCAATTACTTCTTTGCATCCCATCACATATATATGGATACTTATGATTATATTGTCTTTGGATTAAATTAGATATCATTTTCGTGATTTAAATTTCCCATATTCATTGTTATTTATACTTTGTACACTCACTACAATTTTGTTTTCTTCTGTTTACATAAGATTGAGTAGCCTATGACCGTTCTCGGTGGTGATCCTGGCCCTACGTTCATGTCTAGCCCTTTTGCCACACACATATGCCTACTTCCCCGATGTAGGCGGGGGAACAAAGGGTGATTACCTCTGCTTCAGATGCTACCGGTGCCACAGATTTCAGTAGTAGTCGCTCCCTTGGTATTTCCTTCAGTACTTTTATTTGTTGAGTTTCTGGCCTTGCCCCTATGTCCACACTAAAATATGTATTTGGGAAGATATTAAGCCACTCCCGGATCATAGCTTTGTTTCCCGTAAAGCCTCGCACGTGCATTGGTTGTGCGAAGCTACAATGTTCTTGGAGGTCTGTCAGTGCTGTGTAGTATAGTAAATCAGACTCCTCCCTCCTTGCTGAGCGCAAGGAAATAATCAAAGGCCGGCGCACGGAAGCATGTGGGAGTATCTGTCTGAACACACCCCTCTGTTCCTCCCTCTCCACTGGGCTTGCTGTCTCCGAATCGAAGCCGATTGGCACCAGCGGCATAGTAGGGTTTGCATTCAGATATGTACCCAAAGTTTCTAGGTTGTCGGTAGCTGCATACCCAACTTCACTTGGGTGGATACCCAGTGATATTGCCCACCCCAATGGGGTTTCACAGCTCTGTGGATACTTCCTCGGATTCACATACGTCATTACCCCGCCCACAAGACGTTGAATTGGCACTGGTTGTAGGTCTTTTATCTGAAGACAAATTTTCTTTATAGCATAGATTGGTAGGAGGATGTCCTCACTGGATGTTAGTTCACCCTTAAACAGGGTGTCGTTGATCCTGAAATGGCTATTGGAAAAAGCCACATCCCAGGTTGAGGGCGCCAGAAATAAACCTGTGGAGGCCCTCGGGCCCTACCAAGCATATAGATTCGCTGGGCAGCTCGTTTCCCAGCTAGAGGTGGAGTCCGTTGGGACTCCTGTGCCCATGATTCCCGGGAGCGTAGGTGCTACCTCCCCTGGAGGTTCCATTTGACTTGAATTTGACTGATTTTCCAAAAACTTTGATAAAATGGCCCACCTTGTTAAAACCCTGGGCCCTTGCTGGAACCCCTGGCTCCATTTGTTTGTGTTCCAACTCGTAGTCGGTGTAATTGGAGGATGAAACCTTGGTTGACATCGCGTTGTCGGCGTGTAAGTCTGTAATGAACAGTGTCGTAACAGTAAGGAGGGCATTTATTTAAACTATTCCCGGCGTGTGTTCGTACACTATGTACATATATACTCAGGCTTAGAACGTTCATTTACAACGGTTGCTTCCACACAGCCTCCACGAAACCATTCCGCACGCTTATCACACTGCACCATAAATTTTCCATCATATGGGCCTCCTACCTATACAATAAAGGTCTTCATATGATAATGATGCTGTTTCCGGTACCTGCGCCATGTGCTGCTTAAATCTAATCACCCAGTCTAGACATATACGGTCCTTACGTTTCTTTAATCTGTCGTGATTCACTATGGTGAGGTCACGCTGGAATTTAACCCTGAATAAACAAGATTAAAATTTATGAATTATGATCCCCGGGCCCTTCCATTACGGAGTTTCTTGCACTGCCCCTTTGCCTGCGTGGAATCCAGCAGGTAAACCACGTCACCTTTTTTATAGACCTGTAACCATGCCCTCAGGTCGTAATCTTTCTTCATTCGTTCTTGGGTAGATGATAGGGATTTCCGGGCTATCTCGTGTGTCTTTTGTATTTCCCCTTTGCAACTGTGCTAAGTAGGGTATTGTGTCTTGGGGAGGTTGCTTCTCCCGGGGATACATCACATCTATTGGCTGGTTACTTTCTCGACCAAACATTAATTTATTAGGGGTGAATACTGTCTGTCGATTCCCACAGGATTTAATTGCACCCGCTATGTGTTGAACGTAGTCATCCCAACTGTCATGTTGAGAACTGGCATAACACTACAATGCATCCATGATGGTTCTGTTGTACCGTTTTACCTGGTCATTTGCTGACGGTCTATAAGCTGTGGTATGAGCTTTGTGGATGTGCTTCATCTCGCAAAGTTTAGTGAACAAATCACTCTCAAAGTTTCTCCCTTGATCGGTAAAAATCTCAAACGGATACCCAAACCCAGGGAAGAATCCGTCTAGTGCCGCTCTAGCGGTATCTTCTGCGGTCTGGGATGGTGGTGGCACGCACTCGATCCATTTGGTAAATTGATCTACCATCACCAAGAGGTATTTGTTGCCCCTCCGGGTCTTGGACAGTGGTCCTAAAAAGTCCAGGAGTACCCTTTCCATTGGTGCACCCGCATGGTACTTGAGCAACTCATGCCTGCTGGTCTTGGATGTTTTTTTGTTTATACTGCAGGGAGGGCACGAGGCCACATAATTAGCAACCTGGGTTGTTAGCCCATACCAAAATTATCTTGAGTTGACTCTCTCCATTGTACGATTCCTGCCTTGATGACCCATATCGGGTATATCATGGCATAAACTCAATACTTCTTGTCACAAGCTATTGGGGATGTATAACAGTTTTTGGGCCGTTCCGTCCTGATCTACCTTATGCCACAACCAAAGGTCATTCTAAAAAATAAAGGCCTCTTTGTTTAGCCAGTAATATTACATGGCGGGGCTGGCTCCAAATAGGTCACCTTCTGCAGGATGATGGCCTCCTACCATGCTCTCACAATACTCATGTCTGGGTCTTTCTCTGTCTGCTCTTGCAATTCACGTAGAGGCATTCCGTATCTAACTGGTTGTTGTCCTCCGACCACCAGTCTGGAGAAGGAGACTTGGTGCTTATGTGTCTAACTGTCCCACGAGCCTGAACACTGCACGCACAATCAAACGACCAAGTAGCTAGTGGGACTACATCGTCTACTGCTTCTTGGAACGCTGCCCAGTTCTGGTGTGCACTGCGACAATAAGAACAGCCTCTGCATGGCAGGTCTTGTACGGGAATGTCATGACGAAAATGTGTTCATAACTGCTGGGTGTCCCTTTCCCTCAACAATGAGTCCGCATTGGTGTGTTTCTTTTCCGTCCTGTGTTGGATCTTCAAGTCAAACCGGCTTAGCTCTACCAACCAACGAGCTAATTGGCCTTGGGGATTCTTGAACCTAGTCAACCATACCAAACTGCCATGGCCAGTGCAAACAGTAAAAGGCCGGCCCAAGTGATAGTGCTGAAAAAGCCTGGTGAACCTAACCACTGCCAACAACTCCTTCCTGATAGTACAATACTTTCTTTGTTCCGGGGTTAATGCAAAACTGGCGTAAGCAATTACATTTTCCTGTTCCTTCTGAACCTGTAGCAGCTCCGCACCTATTGCCCAGTCAGAGGCATCGGTATCCAGGAAAAATGGGTCCTGTCCATTGGGTAGTTCCTGTTACGGACTCGTCGCCCTTGTCAGGGGGAGGGGAGGGGGAAGAGTAGCAGTTCCAGCGCCATCTAAGGGTCTGCACCCAAACTCCCCAGGAATAGTACATAATGTGGACAATGCCATCTGGTGGTGGTTATCTAGTACTTGCATATGGCTAAAGATTCCTGCCTAGGTCAGCCAGAGGGGTCGTTGTGAGTGACCTCTGGTGAGGTGACGCATCAAGACCAGCGCCACCTAGTGTGTTCTGGTCTTGAGCACAATGTCACCTCCCAAGTGGATTAGTGTTATTTCCTAGTTCACCAGTATCGGCAAGGTTATTGATGACGTTTTTTATGTCCACAGAGGTGACGTCTGGGGGGCAGCGGTACTGAATATGGCAGTTCATCTTGGGCAGTCCAGAATCTCCCTACATGGTCCTGGAAATGACCAAGTAAGCCGCCGCCGATGAAGCAGTGTGGTAGCTGCTAGTGCTTTAGTGTTGAAAAGATCGGCGTACCTTCGGGACTGGCTTAAGGGAGAGACCGACGACAGGGAGGTGCCTGTTAAGTAGTGCTGCTAGCTGTTCGCTAGAGACTTCTGCCAGGGGATCGCTTCCCCTGTATAGGTTTGTGACCCCGCTCAGCGTGTGGTTGAGGTACTGTCAGCGAGTAGCTGGAGAGCAGTTGTTGGGGTACAGGCACCTCATGACACTGTCAGTGGGCTGGCCCACGTATAGGTGAACTCGCCGGTGTTCTTCCCCAGTAAGGTTTGATATGCTACTGGACAGTGAAGAAATACTGGGGATTGATGAACTCTGCACGTGAGCATGTTTGATACCCTGAGCAAAAGGATTGTACATAGGGGTATTAATAGCCAATCTGTTCTTTATATATTATTTATGGTGACGGTGTACATATATATATATATTACTTAACGGTGGTGGAAAGATATTTAATACATTGATGAAAGGAACAATGTTTTGCTAATCCCCTCTTTTTTTATGCCCTACATAGCCACTTTCTTGAAAGCATACTACCAACTTTGGGTCGGATTCTATCATTTTGGATCTACCATCAAAGAACCCGGTTGCGACCCATAGTGGCCGTAACAGTCCCAAAACAGGAGCCGTAGTCAAAGCCATCTTGATAGCCGCAAAGACCTCTTGGTGCTTGCTTACCCAATCAAATTTGTTTGGTACGGTTAATGCATATAGAGGAGCAGCTTGCTCCACAAATCATTTTTTAAAAGCCCTGTGGTAGTTGGCTAATCCTAAGAATCGTTTCACATCCTTGGATGAGCTAGGGGTTTGCCACCTCACCACTGCCTCTATTGCCAGCTCCTGTCCCAATTCTAGCCCTGTCCGGCTACCTATTCTGCCCAAGAATTCGACACGCTTCTTAAATAAGGGCACATTTTTGTGGCTTAAGGCGCAGGCCATCTCTCCTGAATCTTTCAAAGATTTGTTCCAGGTTGGAGAGGTGACTCTGAAAAGACTCCCCTAGCACTAGGATGTCATCCAAAAAGGCTAGCACGGTTTTCCAATTTAGTTCTCGTAACACCAGGTTCATGACTGGTGTAGGTAGCTGGAACATTTCAAAGGCCAAAAGCCATTTTCTTGAATTCAAACAAACCATACTTGGTGATAAATTCCGTCTTTTTCCGATCTTTCTCGGCTACATTGATCTGGTAATATGCTAAATTGGCGTCTAATTTACTGAACCATTCGTTCCCTGCTAAAGTGTCTAGGCATTCATCAACTAGGGAAAGTGGGTACACATCTTTTATGGTACGGGAGTTCAGTTCTCGGTAGTCCACACTCTATCGAACCAAGGTATTCCTTTTCCTCACTAAAACTGGTGCCGATGCTCACTGTCGGGGTGTCTCTCTCTCTCTCTAGCCAGTCACCACCAAGTATTATTAGTGATAAACGTTACTTACTGTACCCCTCACGGGTCTGCACTCGATCCTCACGGTGCCACTGTTCACCAGGAGAGTCTCTCAATCTGTCTCCGGCTGGCCTCGTAGCCTAAAGACGAGTGAGAACATGATCGCTTCACTTGATCATGTGCCCGCCCTGACAGAGGGCTCTACCGCTCACTATAGGTCGCAAACTGGTGTTTACCGTGTCCAGTAACACCTCAGTGGAATAGTAGTAATATAGTAGTGGCCCCAGGGAATACTAATCAGTTTGGTAACAGGCAAGTATATGATTAAATCAGTCACTTAGATAGTCTCAATAGCAACAAGGAAATGGAGGGTTGACACAAACACGGCGGTGGTTTTGTAGTTTACTTACAAGATCAAAGAATCATAACTCTACATCAACAACATGGCAAAGGAATAAATGAGCAGTCTTCTCTCCGCCTCTTCACAATTCTGGAACACTCCGGGAACGGCAACACTCCCAGTTGACGTGCGTTCCCACGCTCCACGTGCAGTGTTACCGAACGTTTGGCAACTCGCGAGTTGCCACGCCCACTCACACTCCTCACACTGTTCACTTCCTCACTATACTCACACTATTGGCGTGAGGCACCTATTATTCCCTCGTATTCACAGTATATCACAACACTGGCATAATCACAATTAACCACCAGACATATGAATATACTATTTAATAACTCCAGTATATATCAATATACCACTTTATCAATATTTATAATAACGAGGTAACTCTAGGCACACAGCCTTACACTATTAAATTGTATATTTATACACATAACTTCTGGCACGAACTTATAATGTAAATGACATATAAATGTCCTCGTCACAGTAATCTCTTCATCAAACCACAGGTGCAATCACACACCATATATATATCTCGTGAGAGCTCTATAGCATCTCCCTTCACAACTGTGTCTTACTAGAAACATAGACATTGGTGAGCCCTGCACACGACATAGAAGATACTCTGGCTAATCGCTAACTAAAGGGGAATGTGAGGGAAAACTGAATTACCTACTTCCACCATAAATGATGTGGACTCGTCCTCTGTTGAGGGTTGAATTGAAGCTCCTGGTCCCGACTCACGACTTGCTGTAGGGAACACCCCCACACACACTGATGCTCTTCACAGGACTTCAACCAACACCCAAAAACGCGTCTTCTCCATGCTGCTTCCCTCTGCAGGCTCCATGCTCCTCCACAACCTCTTGAAGGGTTGGAGTCGGTCTCCTGGCCGTCGCCTCCTCCTCACAACTACGTCGGCAGTCCTTACTCCCGGCTGCAGTCATTCGTATTCCCAGCTAGTTTGTTCTTCTCCTTTCTCACAGGGAACTGGCCCAGCCGCTAGGTCATCACCCGACTGGTGAAACTGTACAATCGTCCCTGACGTCACTGCCCAGGCTCCACTCATGCTAAGCACCTGCCACTGGAGCACTTGTTGCTCGTTTCCCGTTAATTCCTTCTTCTGTCCGCCTCACGGAGTTCAGGAAGACCTCACAGGATGCTCGCAGACCACTGGTGATGCATTTATTCACCGGAGAGGGGCGAATACTGTGAGACTGACAGGACCCCCTTATCGCACGTCCGTCCTTGACGACGTGTCGCATCTAACTCCTGGCGCCACGGGTCGCACAGCCCGGACCTACCTCCTCTCTTGATGTCACACTTGCCAGGGGCGTTTCTCATTGGCTCCCTGAACCACGTCACCGTTCTTGGCCAATCTGGTGCCACTGACATCATAACATTTTGGAGCGAACACGTAGGAGTCGGCGCCATCTTGGCGTCCAAAAGGGCCTAAGCCACTGGCCAAAACACTCTTCTTTATTTAATTTCTCTCCTATGCGAGAACACCTCATGCTCCCACATATGTCAAATTGTTCTCTGGAAGGCAGAGAACGTTCGGGTAAATTAGATATGACTCTTACAGGGGCGTAGGAGAAATATAAGGTGGGGAACACCGTCACATACCCCTCCCCTAAAATAAGAGTCATATCGGTTTAGTGTACTCGGGAATGGGCATCCGCTACCACGTTGTCCTTCCCTCTGATGTGCTTAATTTCTAACCAGTATTCTTGTAGTAGTAATGCCCACCTTGTCAGCCTCTAGTTGGAGTTTCTCATCTTGTACAAGAAAGTCAAAGGTTGTGATCTGTAAAAACGAGAACAGGCCTCGCCCCTCCTCCCACGTACACATCGAAGTGCTTTAGGGCCATTACTAAAGCCAAAGCCTCCTTTTCGACGGTACTATAGGCATGCTTATACTTCACGAATTTCTTGGAGTAAAATGCGACAGGCCTATGTACCTCGCTCCTTTCCTGGGCCAACATGGCTCCTATCCCTACATCACTGGCATCTATATACAGAATGAACCTAGCTGTAAAATCTGGGGATATCAACACTGGGGCCTCTGTCAAAAGGTTCTTCGTCTTCTCGAAAGATTCCTGGCAGGCCTCTCTCCACTTCCATCATGTATTCTTGGAGAGTAATTCTGTCAGAGGATGCGGTATCGTGGAAAAGTTCTTACAGAAACCACGATAGTATCCAATCATCCCAAGATACCTCAGCAATTCCTTCCGTGTCCTGGGTATTGGGTACTCTCTAATAGCTGATACCTTGTGGTCCACAGGGGTAAACTCTCCTTGACCGATGACGAAGCCTAGGTATTCTAGATGGGCCTTCCCAAACTCACTCTTGGCTAGGTTCACGGTCAGGTTAGCATCTTCCAGCCTCCTGAACAGCTCCCTGAGTCGCTCTAGGTGTGCCTCCTAATCGTCGGAGTACACTACTATATCGTCAATGTATACAGTGCAGCCTTCAGCTCCTCTCAGCAACTCGTTCTTCATATGTTGAAAACAACTCCCGCTTTTCTTCATCCCGAAGGGCAACACTTTATACTGATACAGTCCATCTGGTGTCACAAAAGCTGATATCTTCCTAGCCTCAAGAGTTAACGAGATTTGGTAATACCCCTTGAGCAGGTCGACCTTGGACACATTTCTGGCACTACCCACCTGATCGATGCAATCACTTACCCTGGGCATGGGGTGGGAATCTGCCACAGTGATGGAGTTCACCTTCCTGTAGTCCGTGCAAAAGCGGTATGTACCGTCGCTTTTCTTAACCAGCAAACACGGGGAACTCCACTCGCTGTTACTAGGCTCGGCAAGGTCATTCTCAAGAAGGTACTCTACCTCCTTCCTCATCAATTCTCGCTTCTCAGGGCTGACCCTATAAGCACTCTATTTAATGGGCTTGGCGTCCCTCACCTCTACCTCGTGCGTCACACTCTTGTGGCGTCGGGGCACGTCGGTAAAAAGAGATGCATTCTCTCTCAACACGTCCGTCAGATCCGCTCTCTTTCTTCCTTCCAGGTGTTGAAGCTTGACTCCGATATTCTCCAAACTCTCTGCATTGGAGAGATGGGTGCCGTCCGCCCTGGACCATTTTCCTTCCTCTGCTGGAATCTCTTGATTCACCTGCACGCATAAGACCACTTTCTGCTGTAGTTCTCGTGGCATTGTTCCGTCCTGCACGGCGGCTCCTCCTCCTTCAGGGAAGAAAGGCTTCAGACAGTCAATATGACACACCTGTGTCTTGCGGGATCTGTCCGGCTTGCTGACTTCATAGCTTACTGGACCCAATCGTCTTAGCACCTTATATGGTCCCTCAAATCGTGACTCGGTCACACGGCTCTTCCCTGGCAGTAACACCATAACCTGGGACCCAACCTCGAACTCTCTTGGCATAGCTTTCTTATCATACAACTCTGACATCTTTCGCTGTGCCCCCTTCAAATGCTTTCCTGCTAGCTCCTTCGCCAATGCGAAACGCCCCTTAAATTTCTGCACACATTCGCTGACCGTTCCCACGGTCACTCCTGGCGCCCATTGATCTCTCAGCATGGATAGAGGACTCCGTACCTCATGTCCATATACCAGTTGGAACAGTGAGAAACCCAGTGACTCCACTACAGCATTCCGTATAGCAAACAATGCAGGGTACACTGCCTCATCCCACTCGGCTCCTTGTTCCACACAGAACACTCTCAGAATGGTTTTCAGTGTGGAGTGAAACCTTTCGATCGCCCCTTGCGACTGCTGTCGGTAGGGCGACGACCGAATCTGAGTTACTCCCCAATTCGACACGGTCTGTCTAAACCACTTGGACTGGAATACGCTCCCACAGTCCGTCTGGATTTCTCTGGGCATTCCCACCCAAGAGAAAAAACGCTGCAACTTCCTGCTTACACCTTTTGACGTAAAGCATCGCATTGGGACTTCTTCCGGGAACCTTGTCGCCGCACACATGATGGTCATCAGGTAGGTGTTTCCCTTTCTCGTCCGTGGCAACGGTCCTTCCCCGTCGACCAACAGACGTTCAAACGCTGGCCCAAATGCAGGAACAGGGATTAACGGGGCCTTTGGTATCGCTGGTACACTCTTTCTTGCTCTCTGGCAAGGTAAGCAAGTCTTACAGTGATGCATCACATCGGCGTCCATACCTGGCCAGTAGAAATGGTCCCTGATCTTGTGTAGAGTCTTGGTCACTCCCAGGTGACCTGCAGAATCCACAGAGTGCGACAGATCAAGCACCGCCGTTCTGCACTGGGCCGGCAACACTACCTGGTGCCTCATTCCTAGTGATTCCTCTCTGGCCTCCATTGTCTCATCAGCATCCCATCTTGCAGATAAAAATGTGTGGCACTCTCAGGACCAGCACATCTTCCTTTGGCCTCCCGAATCAACTCTGGGAACTCCACCTGACCTGAGTTACCCTGCTGTAACTCCCCCAGACGAGCGCGGTCCACCCCAAGAGAACTGGCGAGGGTCACCTGTAGCTCACCATCCGGATTGCCTTCGTCCTCCACCTGTTCTCCGAGTTCCACGAAGAGATGATCGACCCCCAGGCTGTCAGACGTCTCTTGTTCAGCCCCATCAGATCCACTCGCTCCTTGCTCGCTGCACTGCCTTGGGACCACAGCGCATACAGGGAACGCCACCTCGGCGATTCCCTTCCCGTTCCTACAGGCGTCTAATACTCCGCCTTTCTCTCTGTAGTGCTCCAAGCACTCCTCGCCCTTCACGAGGTTAGGGAGGACACATCCTCCACAGGCGTCAATCCCAAGGATAATGTGCGCCTCCATCTTGGGCATTGAGGCGCAGACCCTCACCACAATGGTCTGACAGCCATATTCAGAATCCAATGTTACCTTGTGCAAGGGCATCCTCACTGGGCCTCCCACAGTGGTGACAACAGCCACCCCCACACTGGTATTCTCATAACCCTCGGGGAACAGGGTTCTACTCACCAGGGTAAAATCAGCCCCAGTGTCCCTCAATATCTTCACAGGAACGGGGTGAAGATATTGAGGGACCCATCCTTCCCCCATCCTTACTGTCCCCTCACACACGAACCGGTGAATTTTCTTCTCCACACTTGGTACAGACTCACCCCGCACGTTCTCGGCCACTTGGTCCTCCATCCTAACGAAAGCAACGTTCCCATGCTGTTAGGGCGTTTGCAATCCCAGGCAAAATGTCCATATCCTCCACAGTTGTAGCAGCAGACCCTTTTTGGCGGTGACCTTCCACCACCGCTCGCCCTGGCAACGCCTCCAGAGACCGTCGCTCCGTGGGTCTTCCTCGCGCTTTCCGTCGTCTCCCTCGTAGCGTCCCTCGGCACAACAACAGATCCGGCACTCTCAGCTAGGGGCTTCTTGACTGATTCCACAGAAATTTTCAGTCCCCTATCGTCTCCACTCGAGCAGTGGGACTTGGGAGAACTCGTTCATGTCCTCCATCCGCATCCGTTCGTCTTCCTAAAACCACTCCCATAGCCGTAGTATACTGGCGGTCGGTGCAGTCCCTCTCTGCGTAGTCGCAAGGCTTCCTCCAACATGTCGGCTCTGTCAGCAGCAGCCCTCAGGACTTTTATGTCCACCTCCTTGACTCTAATCCTGATCTCAGGAGAGAGCACGGACATAAATTTTTCCATGACCATTAGCTGTTTGATGTCCTCAGCTGACTTAACTCCTTCAGCTTTCAACCACTTCAGAAATCTTCTTTCCATGTCCCTCGCCGTCTCTGCATAAGATTTACCTGGCAAACGGGTACATTCCTGGAACCTTTTCCTGTAACACTCTGGAGTCAGCTTAAATGAGTGAAGCACTGCTCTCTTCACTGCATCATAATTGGTGCATTCCTCGAGGTCAAGCATGTTGTAAGCCTCGCGAACTTCACCTGTGAGCCTACTCTGGACCAGCTCCGCCCACTCTGCTCTTGGCAACTTCTTCAAGGTAGCTACCCTCTCGAAATGGTCAAAGAAGCCCTCAGCTTCATTAGGCACAAAGACAGATAAATCTTGCTCTTGTACCCGGTGGTCCTCCTGCTGTGGGGGTGCGGGTGGGGCTAGCCTTAGTTCAGCCCGCTTCAGCTCAACCTCTCTGCTGGTTTCAATCTCTTGCCGCTTCAGCTTGGCTTCCAGCTCGCGCTCCTCCCGTCTCAGCTGTGCTTCGTGCTCACGCTCTTCCCGTCTCAGCTGTGCTTCTCATTCTTCACGCTTCAGCTGTGCTTCTCGTTCTTCACGCTTCAGCTGTGCTTCTCGTTCTTCCCTGCGCAGCTGTGCCTCCAGCTGCAGCTTCATCGTCTCCAACTTGATGCTGCAACAGCTGCCGCTGGATCCCCTACTGCTTCCACCAATGCTTAAATTCCCCCTTGCACTGGCAGGTGTCTGTGGCCGTTCCTCCCTTGAAGCCTCATCTTGGGTCTTGAGCTGTGCCACAATCTCAAGCCTCCTTTCTTCCACTTTGGAGGATCTCAACTGGATTCCAAAGTGGTCAGCTATTAACTGCAGCTGCGCCTTGGTGCAATCCTCCAGCACCTGTTCATCCCTGGTGTCAATAAACCCTGCTACCTTCTTGTCCTCCATACTTGTGCTAGGAGTGAATACCTGTTACGTGTACCTAATACCTTTGGCCACTATCAAGCACCACAATCGTAATCGTTATCCTGGCAAGGTCGCCAATGTCAGGGGTGTCTCTCTCTCTAGCCAGTCACCACCAAGTATTAGTAGTGATAAACGTTACTTACCGTAGCCCACACAGGTCTGCATTCGATCCTCACGGTGCCACTGTTCACCAGGAGAGTCTCTCAGTCTGTCTCCGGCTGGCCTCGTAGCGTAAAGACGAGTGAGAACATGACCACTTCACTTGATCATGTGCCCGTCCCGACAGAGGGCTCTACCGCTCACTATAGGTCGCCAACTGGTGCTTACCGTGTCCAGTAACACCTCAGTGGAATAGTAGTAATATTGTAGTGGCCCCAGGGAATACTAATCAATTTGGTAACAGGTAAGTATATGTTTAAATCACTCACTCTTAGATAGTCTCAATAGCAACAAGGTAATAGAGGGTTGACACAAACACGGCGGTGGTTTTGTAGTTTACTTAAAAGATCAAAGAATCATAACTCTGCATCAACAACATGGTAAAGGAATAAATGAGCAGCCTTCTCTCTGCCTCTTCACAATTCTGGAACACTGCGGGAATGGCAACACTCCCAGTTGACGTGCGTTCCCACGCTCCACATGCAGTGTTATCGAACATTTGGCAACTCGCGAGTTACCGCGCTCACTCATACTCCTCACACTGTTCACTTCCTCACTATACTTACACTATTGTCGTGAGGCGCCTATTATTCCCTTATATTCACAGTATATCACAACACTGGCATAATCACAGTTAACCACTAGACATATGAATATACTATTTAATATCTCCAATATATATAGTTCACTTTACCAATATTTATAATAACGAGGTAACTCTAGGCACACAGCCTTACACTATTAAATTGTATATTTATACACATAACCTCTGGCACGAACTTATAATATAAATGACATAAATATAAATGTCCTCGTCACAGTAATCTCTTCATCAAACCACAGGTGTAATCACACACCATATATATATCTCGTGAGAGCTCTATAGCATCTCCCTTCATAACTGTGTCATACTAGAAACATAGACATTGGTGAGCCCTGCTCATGACATAGAAGATACTCTGGCTAATCGCTAACTAAAGAGGAATGGGAGGGGAAAACTGAATTACCTACTTCCACCGTAAATGATGTGGACTCGTCCTCTGTTGAGGGTTGAACTGAAGCTCCTGGTCCCGGCTCACGACTTGCTGTAGGGGAACACCCCCACACACACTGATGCTCTTCCCAGGACCTCAACCAACACCCAAAAGCGCGTCTTCTCCGTACTGCTTCTCTCTGCAGGCTCCGTGCTCCTCCACAACCTCTTGAAGGGTTGGAGTCGGTCTCCTGGCCGTCGCCTCCTCCTCACAACTACGTCGGCAGTCCTTACTCCCGGCTGCAGTCGTTCGTATTCCCAGCTAGTTTGTTCTTCTCCTTTCTCACAGGGAACTGGCCCAGCTGCTACGTCATCACCCGACTGGTGAAACTGTACAGTCGTCCCTGACGTCACTGCCCAGGCTCCACTCTTGCTAAGCACTTGTCACTGGAGCACTTGTTGCTCGTTTCCCGTCAATTCCTTCTTCTGTCCGCCTCACGGAGTTTAGGAAGACCTCACAGTGCTCGCAGACCACTAGTGATGTGTATATTCACTGGAGAGGGGCGAATACTGTCAGACTGACAGGACCCCCTTATCGCACGTCCGCCCTTGACGACGTTTCGCATCTAATTCCTGGCGCCACGGGTCGCACGGCCCGGACCTACCTCCACTCGTGACGTCACACTTGCCAGGGGCGTTTCTCATTGGCTCCCTGTACCACGTCACCGTTCTTGGCCAATCTGGTGCCACTGACATCATAACATTTTGGAGCGAACACGTAGGAGTCGGCGCCATCTTGGCGTCCAAAAGGGCCTAAGTCACTGGCCAAAACACTCTTCTTTATTTAATTTCTCTCCTATGCGAGAACACCTCATGCTCCCACATATGTCAAATTGTTCTCTGGAAGGCAGAGAACGTTCGGGTAAAGTAGATATGACTCTTGCAGCTGGCGTGGGAGAAATATAAGGGGGAGAAATATTTCTCTCACCGTCACAATAGAGAAATCACAATAACGTGGTATGTCAAATGAACAAATAAAGCAATTTGTTCATTTGATATACCACATTACTGTGATTTCTGCGTGCATTGAAATAATCAAATACTAATAATAACAACGATAATGTCTTCTCGCAGATATAATAACAGAGGATAAAAACCCACACTCACGTAATTTGTGAAATTTATGTAAAAATTTACACCAAGACTTTCGTATTCTATGCTGGATTCGATATTTACCCGGAAAGAGGAAGATATATTTGACATTCAGTACCCTCCTCCCTTGGGTAAATGTGACCATGTCTTTTTGGGAATAAAGTATACAATGCGTTATAATCTTAAAGAAAATGAGGTTGAAGCAGTTTGTTATGAGATCCCGGACAGGGACCCCACATAAATGTTATGTTATGACAGCTCACGGTAGGTGCCCCCACTTTAGTGTTATGAGGGAATAACCTTCAGCATCACTGGAAAACATAGCCTGGCCAAATATCAATCAATGCTCTAGGGAAGTGAAAGGCTAGCAAAAAAATATTCCAGTTTACTGGGCATTAATATAAATCCACATAACATTAAAAAAAAGAAAACAGTCTACTAGCTCACACACAATTTCTTATCCAGCTTCTCAACAGTTGGGCATGATCAACAACACAGGTCTGGAAACTGCATAAAATCAGCACTAGCTGACACCAGGCTCTATCCTGGTGCAGTGGGACACTAGCGCCTATTATGCTGCTAATACCAATACAGGGCGGTGGTGTCACAACCAGTAAAAAATGAGGTATGAGGAAACAATATCATATACAGCACCTTGGCATTATTTAATTAAGTTCCTCAGAATACCACCTCACTAAGACATATAAAAGCACCTACCACCTGGTATAAATGATGCACAACAGTAGAAATGATCCATGGTATACATTACGTCAACATGACAATAATCCTTGCAGTCAAATAACACAAATAAGGTCACAAACTCTGAACCATAATGCCACAAATGAGTTGAAGAAATGGAAATTACACAGTATGCATGTGAGTAATACATCCGAGACCTAAAGGTATACATTCTCCATCATGGTCAACATAATGTTTCCTATAGAGCATTTATGTAGCATTACATATAATAAGCATACAAGGAGGTTTTTCAAGCTATTGCCCAGATATCACTGAATAGTTTGAGTACATCAATACACCAGCCTCAGTATGCGTGGTGTCACGCGCCGCTCACCTTGGCTTTGTGTTACATGAGGTTACAGTTAAACAACGCGGGAATTTGCTACTGATCCTATAACCTCACGCCGTGGGACTTCACTCCCTCCACTAGGGGTATTACATATAACCCCCAGGGAGGTCTCCTAGTAATTCCTCAAGACCGGCCACCATTTGACCTTGGACCCAAGGGGGAGAGGAGAAGCGCCAGCCCACACTGCTAAGTTCAATCCTGCAGTATGTGACTCTCCCATCGGGCATGCCCACATATGCGTGCAGGGAATTTGCCGGACTTCTGGCCGTAGCCTCACTTCCTCCTCTTACCTTCTGGCCGCCAGCTGGGTAATTCTCTCCACGTCCCAGCAACGCCGTTAGTTCGAATATAATATATTTACAGCAGCCTAGGACCGTACTATATGCTGCCAGTACTAGAATTCAAATGTACAGTCATGTTGCCCTCTCAGGGTCACTCTCTAGGGAATGCCAGTACCAGTGTTCAAATCTAGTATTGTGTTGCCAACACAAGGTCTCTCTCTATGTCATGCAAGTAACAGTACAGTATACTCATATGTCATTTATCCACAAAGCTCAATGAGATGGAGGTTACACCAAAAGCAGTGATAAAATAATAAAAAGTTTACTCAAAGTAAATTATAACACACGAGATACATGTATGGATTTACGGAAATAATAATCATAATGGTGACAGCAGAGCTTCTCTGGTGGCCGCCAGCAGCTTGCATCAGCTGATGAATATAGGGATCACAGCCCCCTTCACTGGGCAGCTTCATCCACGTCGCTCCTCAGTCCTTCACAGGCCGGCCACACGCTGTCTTCACCACTCAGTAGAATGATATATACGAGCTGACCCACAGCCTAATATACTACTATGATTTATATGCACTCTAATCAATGCCAAAACATAATAATAGGCCTATCTTGCCTAACAACCAAGGGAAATATGGGAGGGAAAATAATCTACCTTAACATATCCTGTCCTCAGATACCTAGGCTCCTGTCGCTGTTCGCTGGGTACTCCGTTCCTTGCGTTGTTCTGAGCATTCCAGAAGCATCATCAATCCATAGGCGTCGTGAAGATCCTCGTCATCTCTGTGCTCATTCCCTGAGTGAAGCTCCTGGGCATTAGCTCGTCCAGTCGTCACTGCACACGTCGTCCCCTCAAGCACTCCTTCACCGAGATCCCACTCAAGGATCAGGATGCACCTTCTCCCTTCTGAGTTCCTAGTGGGCGTGATCCAATCACCACAGCTCTGAATGCTTTGGAGTTACACTGACGGCGAGTCACTCACTCCTCCAGCCGTCGTAACATCTCTCGACTTCTTCAAGACTCTTAGCACACGGTCCTCGGCGCCCTTACACCGCTAGATTAGGCTTCCTCGCACTTCCCTGAAGTACTGAAGTCCTTGTTAGTCACCATATACTCGTCAGGCTGTGTATATCCACTTAAGGAGGCTCCTAGACCTCGGAACTCGAGAGCTCAATCGGCACACGTCCGCTCTCAACGAAGCGCCAAGTATCTCCGAGCGCCTGGCGCTCTGCAGGCAGCGGGCTAGGTCTCTCGGTGACGTCACAGACCCAGGGGCAGGCTCTGATTGGTCAATGCAGTTATGTGACCTCAGCCAGCCAATCACCGACCGGCGGGGCGCCGCACACAAAATGGTGGATTTACAGGCCAGAGAGCGTCATTTTGTTGTACCCAGGGTGCGACTTTTCCACTTCCCTGCAACTTTACAAATGCAAATTTCTCCCCAAATAAGCAACCATTCTGGAAGCCTCATACCTCAAAAGATTCCCTGCACCTCAGAGAATCTGCAGGTAAGCTGATATGACTCTTACAGCTGGCATATGGGAGAAACTGGAGAGGGCACTGTCACATTTCAATAATTAATTTCAATAAATTACTTAAATCAGTATAATTAAATTTAAAATTTAAAAAGAATAGGGTAAGATTAGATTTAAGAGTAAAATTTTACAATGATACAGAGGTAGATACTTGCATAAGTGCATGGAGACTTGACTGATTACTTAGGAACTTATATGGATGAGAGAACATTAGTTAAACGGTAAGGCAGAGACAGCATCGTGGACAAGGTGTGGGAACCGACCTGTGAGATTTATATTTATTTAATTTATATGAATTTATATTTACGTTAATTTATATACTTCGATAGCAATTTGTATAATGATAAGTGGACTGTATTTCTGCAATAATCTCATAATCTCACAAATCGATCCTCTACACATTAGGGGGGTTTATTAAATTTATATATATGCAGCCAATCAAATTACAGTATTAGACTACATACATTAAAGAGGTTCCTTATCTTATTTGTACAGCAAGTTAGTCCACCAGGTATAACTAGGGTGTAGACACCACATTTTCCCTCTTTGAGGTAGCTTCCATCACCCTGGTAACTGATGCACAAAGCATATGCTTCCTCGTCTTGACCTGTCAAAAGGGCGCTAACTGTAAAGCCAGAATCCTATATATGACAAGCTATTTCAGAGAAAACACTGTACATGGAACAATGAAGACCTGGCTTAATTACCTTTAGTATGAGGCGATTTCGTGATCTAACCGGGCCACCCTACCCAATGACATTAATGGCCACTAATGATAGATAAACGAGTTTCGGAAAGACACTTAACTTGAATTTGTTGACAGCGTGTGATAATGGTACACCTTTGGTTTCCATAACACTTCGTCCAAGTAAAATTAACAGGAGCCGAATTGCTCCCTGCGCCTCTGGTCTAGTATAAACAATGGCTGCTCCTCCTTCCTCACTGACGCCTGGCTTACATTGTCCAGATGTCAGAAAGTGATAGAAGGGTCACATTTACTCTACTTTAATATTGATAATTAAGTTAATTTATATGAGATGTTTTTATGATGGTAAAGTCCAAAGACAAATGTATTTAAGAATAATTCCCACCATAATAGGTGGTGAATATAATAGTATGTGGTGATGATATCCCATTTTCTTTAGACGGTAATTCCACTACAAGTTACGTTTTCTATGGGTAACTTGTTGGTAATACAGCAGCAATTATTATCTGTCTGTATGATATATTAAATGGTGTCGGATTTTCCGACATAATTCCCCAGGGGGCTGCTCACGGGTCGAAGTCCTCTTTAGAACAGACGAACACCGATACTCCTCCTTCGAATTATTAGATTAATTTGATGTTAGTAGTTAGTAATCACACATTTGTGCGTCTGTTCGTACAGGACGGATGTCCCGTACTAGAGTTGCAGGGGTTAGAAGTCTAATGCGATTTCATTTCCCTGTCAACTCTTGAAAGGCTAATATTCAAGCCTAATTACATATTATTTAACCCAGAAGACTGAATGTGATCAAGTACTACAGTCAAGTATGATTCAGGGACTGCAGTCAGATTAGATATAACTTGAAGTTTGTTCAGGTAACTGGTCACTGATATATAAACACTGAGGCCCATGGAATACATCTTGATTAAATAATAAATGTATCAAATCAGTCATCAGATTTATTGGGGTTTAATTTAGTTAATTGATTCAGAAGATTGAATAGCTCATCATTAAAGTAAAGTATGGTTCTGAGACTGCAGTGGGTTCAGTGACATTGGTCGCAGTGACTTGTAGCTGTTTAAGCTACTGTTCACTGATTTGCCACTGAGGCCTCATGAACTCATCTTCAGCTTTAAATGATGATACTAACATCAACCTCTGTTGGTATAGTCAGCTGTAATCTCCTTAGTATAATGCTACTGGAGAAATATAATCAGCTGACAAATTTAGATTTCTTCTGGTATTGTTTATCAGGAGGCATAGGTCTCCTCAGGCTTGATACTGGGCCTGAGAGTAATTTACCTCCTGCAGAGTTTAACATGGTTATGCCCTGATATTTAGTAGGGCTACCGATGAATCGATGACAATAGTCTGTCCCTACAAGGAGACCGAAGTCAGTGAGGTGATCAAACTTAATATTATCTGCCAATTTTATTCCTCTATTTCTCAGGAATTTGGCTGTTGCTCTCAGACCTTAAACTTGTAGGTCTACTGGTATTTTGTCCACCACAATGGCTTGTATTCTACAGACGTACCTGCCTAAACGTACTGATGGTTGTACCACCTGGTTGACTTGAGGTCCTGCATCTGTTACAAACCCTGAGATATTGAATGACATCTGGGCTACAGGCCTTAATTGTAGTTCATCTGCCAACTTTTTGGTGATATATGTTCTCTGGGATCCTTGGTCAAACAACCCACGGGTATGGACCTTGGCCCTCTTATTCAGGATGGTAATTTGGGAAGTAGGCAAAGTCGTATTACCTTTAGACTGCCGATTGGACACTCTTTGTTTGTTGCACCTTGCAGTACTGTACTGAGGTGGGAATGCTATCTTCCACCTTGGGGTTTGGAGACGTTGTTTTGGTGTCTCTGCACAATGCTGCATGGTGCTGACCTTTGTTACACCTATTACAGGTGTGTAATTGGGTATCACAGTCCTTGATGTTATGTTTCCTGAGGCACCTCGTGCAATGTTGCAAATCTTTGAGTCGCTCAACACGGGCGTCACTATCAGGAAAATTAAGGCAGTGGTACATTGAATATTTCTCATTGCAGAACAAACATGTTCCATAGTTTCCAGTACCCTTTGGTGTCACGTTCTTGGGTGACACAGTAACTATAGGCTTGGAGGGTCCCACTGCATATACGCCCACACTGCTACTGTTCCACTTTGGTGTTGAATTATATTGTCTAGATTGATTTGGAGTACCTTTGGTACTCTGTGGTTTACTATTATTGGTTTCTGAGGGTTTACTTGGTGGTTTTAATTTGTCAGGTGTTCGTAATTGATGAACTACTGACTTTAAACCCTCAGATATTTCATTCATGGATAAGATGCTTTTATTGTAATGAGCACTCATTTGTCTCAATATGTCCCTAGGTATTTTCTCCTGGACAATTATTTTCAAGACCCACTCAGCCCCGTTTGTATCTGCTGTCAGGCTGAGGGCATTGATCAGTGATTCTACCTCCAGCTTGAAGACTTGGAGTGAATCAGCTGAAGCCTCCGGTGGGGGTAAATGCAACAGCTCATGAACTAAATGTGATGTTCTTACTTCTGGATCAGCATAATTATCCTTGAGGAGTTTTACTGCCAGATCATAGCCGTCATTAGTTAATCTCAGATGGGATACTACTGTTTTAGCCTCACCTGATAATTGGCCTTGCAAATAAGAGAATTTACTACTCTTTGGTAAAGATTGTTTTGAGTCTACAAGGTCAACGAATTTGTTCCAAAATTCGTCCCAATCTTCCTCATCTTTTCCTGAGAAAGTGGGTAAATTAATTGGAGGGAGTCGAGCTTCTGCTTGACTCGTATTAGATGCAACTGTTGTTGTTGTTGCTGTTATTGTTGCCTTGTTCTGGGCAATTAATTTGACATAAGGCTGTAACGTGGCCTGAGTGTGATCTTCATAACTCGCAAGATCAACCATAATGTCGTCTATTTCTGTTTCTGATAAATTAGTGTTGGCAAGTTCAGCTACATATGTTGCTATTTGGCATTTGATTTGCTCAAATTTACCTGCAGCTGCTTGATAATAGCTTTCCAGGTCAGCATAATCAACTTGAGATTGTTATGACAAATCTTCACATTTCTTGATCTGTCTTGTTAAGTGGCCTTTAAGACTGCAAGGGTTCTTTTCATTCTCCCTGCATTATCCATACTGGCTAGTTGGTGAAGCCTTGTGGGACTTGTACTTGGGCTGCTCATAATACTGAACAAGCACTGATGGTAGCCTAGGGTCAAATTCTGCACTCACTAGGCAATAATCCTACCTCTACTAGAGGTTAGCACTTAAAATTAATACACATTATATATATACAATCATACACACTAATGATTTGAGTGATAAACCAGTGTCATTGGAAGTACCTTTAGGTTAGCTCTTCTATATCACCCTAGGATGGTAGAGACACTAATTAATCACTCAAAGGTGTAATGATCATAAGTAAATTATTATATACACACAACTCAACTCGAGTTGATAAAAATTACACCCAAAATAGGGTCTGGACCATTCATTAATGGTGTTAGGTTGTTCAACATAGTACAACTGACTATGGTAATAATGGGACTAGGATGAACAATAATAGTTCAACTAGTCAATGTTAATATCCTACCCTGTTGTGGGTTGGCAATTAGTAAATATTATATTGAGAACACTAGTGCAGTATATATTAAATAATTCTCTATTTTGGAGAAATAATATACACAATTATTGATAATAGCCTCTTAATTGCCTCTATGAAACTTCTAATATTATCTAGAAGTATTAAATATTATTAGTGACCTCGCGAAATAAACTCCACAAAATTCGTAGATAATCTCTCGCGAAATTTAACACCACGAAATCCGTGAACAATCTCGCGACACAGTCACTAATTTGGCTGGCTTCAATATTAGCGCTGTCATTTCACAGAATAACACGCCACCAAATCTGTGCGTGTGCATGAAACCGCTGACTAAGGCTGATCTGAACTGAGCGGGGCTCGTGAACTCGTTCGAGGCAACGCCGCCGTCTTGACTGGCTTTGTTTAAATCACACTGCACTAGTTATTTAATGAATCCACTGGTTAACTGGTTCATCCGGTACTAAGATGACCAAATGTGGGTTCAAAGGACCGAATAATCCGGTTCTGAAGGTCCAAATAATTCGGTTTCGAAGGACCAAATAATGTGGGAACCGACCTGTGAGATTTATATTTGTTTAATTTATATGAATTTATATTTACGTTAATTTATATACTTCGATAGCAATTTGTATAATGATAAGTGGACTGTATTTCTGCAAAAATCTCATAATCTCACAAATCGATCCTCTACACATTAGGGGGGTTTATTAAATTTATATATATGCAGCCAATCAAATTACAGTATTAGACTACATACATTGAAGAGGTTCCTTATCTTATTTGTACAGCAGGTTAGTCCACCAGGTATAACTAGGGTGTAGACACCACATTTTCCCTCTTTGAGGTAGCTTCCATCACCCTGGTAACTGATGCACAAAGCATATGCTTCCTCGTCTTGACCTGTCAAAAGGGCGCTAACTGTAAAGCCAGAATCCTATATATGACAAGCTATTTCAGAGAAAACACTGTACATGGAACAATGAAGACCTGGCTTAATTACCTTTAGTATGAGGCGATTTCGTGATCTAACCGGGCCACCCTACCCAATGACATTAATGGCCACTAATGATAGATAAACGGGTTTCGGAAAGACACTTAACTTGAATTTGTTGACAGCGTGTGATAATGGTACACCTTTGGTTTCCATAACACTTCGTCCAAGTAAAATTAACAGGAGCCGAATTGCTCCCTGCGCCTCTGGTCTAGTATAAACAATGGCTGCTCCTCCTTCCTCACTGACGCCTGGCTTACATTGTCCAGATGTCAGAAAGTGATAGAAGGGTCACATTTACTCTACTTTAATATTGATAATTAAGTTAATTTATATGAGATGTTTTTATGATGGTAAAGTCCAAAGACTAATGTATTTAAGAATAATTCCCACCATAATAGGTGGTGAATATAATAGTATGTGGTGATGATATCCCGTTTTCTTTAGACGGTAATTCCACTACAAGTTACGTTTTCTATGGGTAACTTGTTGGTAATACAGCAGCAATTATTATCTGTCTGTATGATATATTAAATGGTGTCGGATTTTCCGACATAATTCCCCCGGGGGCTGCTCACGGGTCGAAGTCCTCTTTAGAACAGACGAACACCGATACTCCTCCTTCGAATTATTAGATTAATTTGATGTTAGTAGTTAGTAATCACACATTTGTGCGTCTGTTCGTACAGGACGGATGTCCCGTACTAGAGTTGCAGGGGTTAGAAGTCTAATGCGATTTCATTTCCCTGTCAACTCTTGAAAGGCTAATATTCAAGCCTAATTACATATTATTTAACCCAGAAGACTGAATGTGATCAAGTACTACAGTCAAGTATGATTCAGGGACTGCAGTGAGATTAGATATAACTTGAAGTTTGTTCAGGTAACTGGTCACTGATATATAAACACTGAGGCCCATGGAATACATCTTGATTAAATAATAAATGTATCAAATCAGTCATCAGATTTATTGGGGTTTAATTTAGTTAATTGATTCAGAAGATTGAATAGCTCATCATTAAAGTGAAGTATGGTTCTGAGACTGCAGTGGGTTCAGTGACATTGGTCGCAGTGACTTGTAGCTGTTTAAGCTACTGTTCACTGATTTGCCACTGAGGCCTCATGAACTCATCTTCAGCTTTAAATGATGATACTAACATCAACCTCTGTTGGTATAGTCAGCTGTAATCTCCTTAGTATAATGCTACTGGAGAAATATAATCAGCTGACAAATTTAGATTTCTTCTGGTATTGTTTATCAGCAGGCATAGGTCTCCTCAGGCTTGATACTGGGCCTGAGAGTAATTTACCTCCTGCAGAGTTTAACATGGTTATGCCCTGATATTTAGTAGGGCTACCGATAAATCGATGACAATAGTCTGTCCCTACAAGGAGACCGAAGTCAGTGAGGTGATCAAACTTAATATTATCTGCCAATTTTATTCCTCTATTTCTCAGGAATTTGGCTGTTGCTCTCAGACCTTAAACTTGTAGGTCTACTGGTATTTTGTCCACCACAATGGCTTGTATTCTACAGACGTACCTGCCTAAACGTACTGATGGTTGTACCACCTGGTTGACTTGAGGTCCTGCATCTGTTACAAACCCTGAGATATTGAATGACATCTGGGCTACAGGCCTTAATTGTAGTTCATCTGCCAACTTTTTGGTGATATATGTTCTCTGGGATCCTTGGTCAAACAACCCACGGGTATGGACCTTGGCCCTCTTATTCAGGATGGTAATTTGGGAAGAAGGCAAAGTCGTATTACCTTTAGACTGCCGATTGGACACTCTTTGTTTGTTGCACCTTGCAGTACTGTACTGAGGTGGGAATGCTATCTTCCACCTTGGGGTTTGGAGACGTTGTTTTGGTGTCTCTGCACAATGCTGCATGGTGCTGACCTTTGTTACACCTATTACAGGTGTGTAATTGGGTATCACAGTCCTTGATGTTATGTTTCCTGAGGCACCTCGTGCAATGTTGCAAATCTTTGAGTCGCTCAACACGGGCGTCACTATCAGGAAAATTAGGGCAGTGGTACATTGAATATTTCTCATTGCAGAACAAACATGTTCCATAGTTTCCAGTACCCTTTGGTGTCACGTTCTTGGGTGACACAGTAACTATAGGCTTGGAGGGTCCCACTGCATATACGCCCACACTGCTACTGTTCCACTTTGGTGTTGAATTATATTGTCTAGATTGATTTGGAGTACCTTTGGTACTCTGTGGTTTACTATTATTGGTTTCTGAGGGTTTACTTGGTGGTTTTAATTTGTCAGGTGTTCGTAATTGATGAACTACTGACTTTAAACCCTCAGATATTTCATTCATGGATAAGATGCTTTTATTGTAATGAGCACTCATTTGTCTCAATATGTCCCTAGGTATTTTCTCCTGGACAATTATTTTCAAGACCCACTCAGCCCCGTTTGTATCTGCTGTCAGGCTGAGGGCATTGATCAGTGATTCTACCTCCAGCTTGAAGACTTGGAGTGAATCAGCTGAAGCCTCCGGTGGGGGTAAATGCAACAGCTCATGAACTAAATGTGATGTTCTTACTTCTGGATCAGCATAATTATCCTTGAGGAGTTTTACTGCCAGATCATAGCCGTCATTAGTTAATCTCAGATGGGATACTACTGTTTTAGCCTCACCTGATAATTGGCCTTGCAAATAAGAGAATTTACTACTCTTTGGTAAAGATTGTTTTGAGTCTACAAGGTCAACGAATTTGTTCCAAAATTCGTCCCAATCTTCCTCATCTTTTCCTGAGAAAGTGGGTAAATTAATTGGAGGGAGTCGAGCTTCTGCTTGACTCGTATTAGATGCAACTGTTGTTGTTGTTGCTGTTATTGTTGCCTTGTTCTGGGCAATTAATTTGACATAAGGCTGTAACGTGGCCTGAGTGTGATCTTCATAACTCGCAAGATCAACCATAATGTCGTCTATTTCTGTTTCTGATAAATTAGTGTTGGCAAGTTCAGCTACATATGTTGCTATTTGGCATTTGATTTGCTCAAATTTACCTGCAGCTGCTTGATAATAGCTTTCCAGGTCAGCATAATCAACTTGAGATTGTTGTGACAAATCTTCACATTTCTTGATCTGTCTTGTTAAGTGGCCTTTAAGACTGCAAGGGTTCTTTTCATTCTCCCTGCATTATCCATACTGGCTAGTTGGTGAAGCCTTGTGGGACTTGTACTTGGGCTGCTCATAATACTGAACAAGCACTGATGGTAGCCTAGGGTCAAATTCTGCACTCACTAGGCAATAATCCTACCTCTACTAGAGGTTAGCACTTAAAATTAATACACATTATATATATACAATCATACACACTAATGATTTGAGTGATAAACCAGTGTCATTGGAAGTACCTTTAGGTTAGCTCTTCTATATCACCCTAGGATGGTAGAGACACTAATTAATCACTCAAAGGTGTAATGATCATAAGTAAATTATTATATACACACAACTCAACTCGAGTTGATAAAAATTACACCCAAAATAGGGTCTGGACCATTCATTAATGGTGTTAGGTTGTTCAACATAGTACAACTGACTATGGTAATAATGGGACTAGGATGAACAATAATAGTTCAACTAGTCAATGTTAATATCCTACCCTGTTGTGGGTTGGCAATTAGTAAATATTATATTGAGAACACTAGTGCAGTATATATTAAATAATTCTCTATTTTGGAGAAATAATATACACAATTATTGATAATAGCCTCTTAATTGCCTCTATGAAACTTCTAATATTATCTAGAAGTATTAAATGTTATTAGTGACCTCGCGAAATAAACTCCACAAAATTCGTAGATAATCTCTCGCGAAATTTAACACCACGAAATCCGTGAACAATCTCGCGACACAGTCACTAATTTGGCTGGCTTCAATATTAGCGCTGTCATTTCACAGAATAACACGCCACCAAATCTGTGCGTGTGCATGAAACCGCTGACTAAGGCTGATCTGAACTGAGCGGGGCTCGTGAACTCGTTCGAGGCAACGCCGCCGTCTTGACTGGCTTTGTTTAAATCACACTGCACTAGTTATTTAATGAATCCACTGGTTAACTGGTTCATCCGGTACTAAGATGACCAAATGTGGGTTCAAAGGACCGAATAATCCGGTTCTGAAGGTCCAAATAATTCGGTTTCGAAGGACCAAATAATGTGGGAACCGACCTGTGAGATTTATATTTATTTAATTTATATGAATTTATATTTACGTTAATTTATATACTTCGATAGCAATTTGTATAATGATAAGTGGACTGTATTTCTGCAAAAATCTCATAATCTCACAAATCGATCCTCTACACATTAGGGGGGTTTATTAAATTTATATATATGCAGCCAATCAAATTACAGTATTAGACTACATACATTGAAGAGGTTCCTTATCTTATTTGTACAGCAGGTTAGTCCACCAGGTATAACTAGGGTGTAGACACCACATTTTCCCTCTTTGAGGTAGCTTCCATCACCCTGGTAACTGATGCACAAAGCATATGCTTCCTCGTCTTGACCTGTCAAAAGGGCGCTAACTGTAAAGCCAGAATCCTATATATGACAAGCTATTTCAGAGAAAACACTGTACATGGAACAATGAAGACCTGGCTTAATTACCTTTAGTATGAGGCGATTTCGTGATCTAACCGGCCCACCCTACCCAATGACATTAATGGCCACTAATGATAGATAAACGGGTTTCGGAAAGACACTTAACTTGAATTTGTTGACAGCGTGTGATAATGGTACACCTTTGGTTTCCATAACACTTCGTCCAAGTAAAATTAACAGGAGCCGAATTGCTCCCTGCGCCTCTGGTCTAGTATAAACAATGGCTGCTCCTCCTTCCTCACTGACGCCTGGCTTACATTGTCCAGATGTCAGAAAGTGATAGAAGGGTCACATTTACTCTACTTTAATATTGATAATTAAGTTAATTTATATGAGATGTTTTTATGATGGTAAAGTCCAAAGACTAATGTATTTAAGAATAATTCCCACCATAATAGGTGGTGAATATAATAGTATGTGGTGATGATATCCCGTTTTCTTTAGACGGTAATTCCACTACAAGTTACGTTTTCTATGGGTAACTTGTTGGTAATACAGCAGCAATTATTATCTGTCTGTATGATATATTAAATGGTGTCGGATTTTCCGACATAATTCCCCCGGGGGCTGCTCACGGGTCGAAGTCCTCTTTAGAACAGACGAACACCGATACTCCTCCTTCGAATTATTAGATTAATTTGATGTTAGTAGTTAGTAATCACACATTTGTGCGTCTGTTCGTACAGGACGGATGTCCCGTACTAGAGTTGCAGGGGTTAGAAGTTTAATGCGATTTCATTTCCCTGTCAACTCTTGAAAGGCTAATATTCAAGCCTAATTACATATTATTTAACCCAGAAGACTGAATGTGATCAAGTACTACAGTCAAGTATGATTCAGGGACTGCAGTGAGATTAGATATAACTTGAAGTTTGTTCAGGTAACTGGTCACTGATATATAAACACTGAGGCCCATGGAATACATCTTGATTAAATAATAAATGTATCAAATCAGTCATCAGATTTATTGGGGTTTAATTTAGTTAATTGATTCAGAAGATTGAATAGCTCATCATTAAAGTAAAGTATGATTCTGAGACTGCAGTGGGTTCAGTGACATTGGTCGCAGTGACTTGTAGCTGTTTAAGCTACTGTTCACTGATTTGCCACTGAGGCCTCATGAACTCATCTTCAGCTTTAAATGATGATACTAACATCAACCTCTGTTGGCATAGTCAGCTGTAATCTCCTTAGTATAATGCTACTGGAGAAATATAATCAGCTGACAAATTTAGATTTCTTCTGGTATTGTTTATCTGCAGGCATAGGTCTCCTCAGGCTTGATACTGGGCCTGAGAGTAATTTACCTCCTGCAGAGTTTAACATGGTTATGCCCTGATATTTAGTAGGGCTACCGATGAATCGATGACAATAGTCTGTCCCTACAAGGAGACCGAAGTCAGTGAGGTGATCAGACTTAATATTATCTGCCAATTTTATTCCTCTATTTCTCAGGAATTTGGCTGTTGCTCTCAGACCTTAAACTTGTAGGTCTACTGGTATTTTGTCCACCACAATGGCTTGTATTCTACAGACGTACCTGCCTAAACGTATTGATGGTTGTACCACCTGGTAGACTTGAGGTCCTGCATCTGTTACAAACCCTGAGATATTGAATGACATCTGGGCTACAGGCCTTAATTGTAGTTCATCTGCCAACTTTTTGGTGATATATGTTCTCTGGGATCCTTGGTCAAACAACCCACGGGTATGGACCTTGGCCCTCTTATTCAGGATGGTATAGGTCCATACCATCGCCAACTCCCCCCCTCCCCTTGTCCCCTCGTCCTCCCGACCATTCCCCCCTCCCCCGTCCCCTCGTGCTCTCCACTATCCCCCACTCCCCTGTCTTCTTGTTATTTTCACCATTCCCCCTCCTCTGTCCCCTCGTCTTTCCTACCTTTCCCCCCTTCCTCCGTCCCCTCATCCCCCCAACTATTCCTCACTTCCCTGTCCCTTCGTTCTCCCTATTATTCCCCCCTCCCCCGTCTCTTTTTCTAACCACCATCCCCCACTCCAGTGTCCCCCTCATCCTCCTAACCATTCCCCTCCCCAGTCCCCTCGTCCTCCCTACCATCCCCCACTCCCCTGTCCTCCCCACCATTTTCAATTCCCCTGTCCCCTTGTTCCCACCATTCCCAACACCCCCCATCCCCTTGTTCTCGCCACCATTTCCCCCTTCCCTGTCCCCTCATGTTCCCCACCATTCCCCACTCCCATCCCCTTATCCGCCCCACCATTCCACTCTCCCTCGTTCGATACATTCCCAAATGATCTGCTGTTCCCATCAGAAAATTGGGAACATCAAATGATCTGATGTTCCCATTACTGAAATATAAGAAAACAGTTAAAAAAACGAAATGAAAAAAGGAAAAAACTATACTCACGAAATGAACAGTTTGGTAAACAACCAAACTCAATTCCAAGGTAATGTCACACAAAATAATTAAATCAAAATGAAAATATATCAAAATCTATTAAAATTAAATTTGTCAATGCAGTCAGAAACATTGAAATGGAATGGTAACATATTTAGTACAGCATGTGTTGCTCTTAGGGAGCCTGCCGGCCGAGCGGACAGCACGCTGGACTTGTGATCCTGTGGTCCCGGGTTCGATCCCGGGCGCCGGCGAGAAACAATGGGCAGAGTTTTTTTCACCCTATGCCCTTGTTACCTAGCAGTAAAATAGGTACCTGGGTGTTAGTCAGCTGTCACGGGCTGCTTCCTGAGGGTGGAGGCCTGGTCGAGGACCGGGCCGCGGGGACACTAAAGACCCGAAACCATCTCAAGATAACCTTACATGCAACAGATGGCAATGTTTCTTAAAAAAAAGAATGTTTTTACCTGTCACGGGTGTGGCATCTATCCTTGAACTTACGAAATGAATGGTATGGTAAACAACACAGCTCAATTCTAACACAATGTCAAACAAAATAATTTAACCAAAATGGAAATAAATAGAAATATATGAAAATTCAATTTATCAATGCAATCGGAAACATTTAAATAGAATCATAACATATTTAGTATAGCCTGTGTTGCTATTACATGTAACAGATGATGATGTTTTAAAAAAAACCCTGTTTTTACCTGTCACAGGTGTAGCATCCATATAGTAGGTATATAAAAACACACGCATATTTGAATGGAACCTTGTATCAAAATTTAAAAGCAATCGGTGAGGAACTTTTGGAGATTACAGCATGTTTTGCTATTAAGTCCAACTGATGGCGCTATTTTTCAAAAAAGCATGTTTTTTTCTGTCACAGGTGAGGCTTGTATATAGTAGGCATATAAAAACACACGTCTATTTGAATGCAATGCTGTGTCAAAATTTTAAAGCAATTGGTAAAGAGGTTTCAAAGATTTCCCCTCACATGATCAAAAAGGCATGTTTTTTCCCGTTACAAATGTTACATATGTATAGTATGTATATAGGATGCGAATGTATCCAAATGAAACATTGTGTGAAAATTTCAAAGCAATCGGTAAAGAACTTTCGGAGATTAGCAATTTTGAATAAACGAACATTTAAACTTTTATTTATATATATTTCTCTTGTTAGGATGATGTTATGTGCTTCTCTCATGTTATTTTTAGGGGTACCCGATTGAAGATGACAGGTTAAACGCCTTGTGAACTTGATGGACATCATACCTATGTACACACATTGGCTACATCCATCATGGAGGGAGGGAGGGCCAGGTGTACATACATACATACCATGTTCGACTGCTGCAATTTGTTCTTGGTTGACTTCGGGCTGTTTTTAGTGAGGTCAGTGGTCTTCTTGTTTTATAGAAAATGATGTCTATATTTTGGTAGGATTTGTACTTCTTACTCCTTTATGGATTATTTATTTCATTATTCTTTCCTTTTTCTTGTATTCACTGCGAATAATGGATTTGTAAAATAATTTAATTGATGTTATGGTTTCTATTTTTGGTTCAGGATTGTACCACCGGTCCAAGTGTCGTCTTAAAATGGTGTTGATCTCGTGGTTCCGAAGCCATTGTTCACCAATACTTGTGTGCTCCTTTCAAACTCCTTATGCACGTTGTTCTATTCTGAGCAGTGGGTAAGATCTCGACGAATATAAGCGTAGAGAACACTGACTTTGTATCTTTGGGGGGGGGGGGGGGGGCACTCACTCCTACCGTTTAGACATAATCCTATGTTTGTCGGCTATCTTATCTTGAGGTTACCTTGAGACGATTTCCGGGCATAGCGTCCCTGCTGCCCGGTCCTCGACCAGGCCTCCTTTTTGTTACACACACCCCCTGGGAAGCTGCCCGTAGCAGCTGTCTAACTCCCAGGTACCCCTTTACTGCTAGGTAACGGGGGAATCAGGGTGAAAGAAACATTTTGCCCATTTGTCTTCGCCTCCACCGAGGATCGAACCAGGCACCTCAGGACTACGAATCGGAAGCGCTGTCCAACCAGCTGTGAGGCGCCCTTAGGCTTAGTATATACGCTGGTGTTTAGAGATGCTCCTGTCTTTGTTATTAGCTCTTGGATCCCGTCGTTTCCACCCCATTCCAAGTATTCCAGTGTATGGACTTATCTATTTGTAGGAGAAAGCTCTTAAGGTTCGCTACTACAGTTAATTTCCTCAAATTCCAGTATGTGAACTGGAATTGGCCGGAAATAATGATTGAACTACTTGCACCTAGTTATTTGTACCTGAGCTCGTAGGGTTGTAATTAATTACAGCCCATTTTAACTATTCATGTATGTGTACTTATCTATCTGTTCTTATGTCTTCGTGCGTACCTCTTGTTCTCCACAATTCCAGCTACTATTCCTAAAATTTTAGTTTGCACACAAATATTTGTGCTCATCTATTCGTTCTTTACCTCCTGTACTCCGCGATTCCAGATACCATTCTCACCATTTCAGTGTGTACTAACCTATTTGTGCTTACCTGTTTGGGTCAGTTATTCTTAACTATTCCAAAACACTTCCTATTACAATCTTGATGGAGTGAGTGTGTGTCAGTGTGAGTCTCTCCTAGTATTTCCCAGACGTTACACGACCATTCCAGCCTCACAATTTTCAATTTCCGGGTCTATTTACACATATAATCTATACAAATAAAAATTTAAATGTTCGTTTGTTCAAAATCGTTAATCTCCGAAAGTTCTTCACTGAGTGCTTTGAAATTTTGACACAACGTTGCATTCGAATATACGTGTGATTTTATATACCTACTATATACATGCAACACCTGTGACAGGTAAAAAATGTTTAAAAATCAGCGCTATCTGTTGCACATAAAAGCAACACTCGCTATTCTAAATATGTTACGATTCCATTTCAATGTTTTCGATTGCATTGATAAACTGAATTTTCATAGATTTCTATTTTTTTTATTTCATTGTTTTGTGAGACATTGCATTGCAATTGAGCTGTGTCTTTTTTACCATACCGTTCATTTCGTGAGTATATATTTTTTATTTTTTCCATTTCGTTTTTAAACTGTTCTTATTTTTCAGTGATGGGAACCTCAGATCATTTGATGTTCTCATTTTTCTGATGGGAACATTAGATCATTTGGGAACACGTTGGACGAGGGAGTGGGGAATGATGGGGAGGGCGAGGGGATGTGAGTGAGGGAGGATGGGGAGAACAAGGGGATGGGGGGAGGGAGTAATGGTTGGGGAGACGGGGCAGTGGATGATGGAGGGGGGAGGACGAGGGGATGGGAGAGGGGGGAATGGTGGGGAGGACGAGGGAATGGGGGAGTGGGGGATTGTTGGAAGGACGAGGGGACAGGGGTGTGGGGAATGGTGGGGAGGACAAGAGGACGGGGGATGGGAGGATGGTGGGGGAGGACGGGGGAGTGGGGAATGGTTAGGAAGAGAAAATGGGGAGGGGGGGATTTGTAGGGGGGACGGGGGAGGGTTGCTGTGGCTCAGCAACGCGCATGCATTGCTGAGCCACAGCAACGTGTGGCCGGGTACAGCTAATATTAAATATTTTCTTTATGATGCAGGTAGGTAAACTATAGTTCTCGAGACCTACCTCATACGATTAGACTTTGCTAATGTTTCAACAATCGCTGTTGTTGTTGTTTAGTTCCATATACTAGGAAGGGGTATCGGATTATAGTTCAAAAACACCCACAAGATGTCCCTAAAGGTAACATCCCAAGCATACTAACTCATTCTAGTCCAACCTAATCTAACCCATTCTAATAAAACCTAACTTAACCTAACCTATCTGATCTCATTCTAATCTATAGTCAGACAATTTAAAAACAGTCCCTGTTTTTTTTTGTAGTTGTTGTACACAGGTTTTTAAAAACCAGGCAATATTCACATCAAATGTATTAAAAAAAGTAGATTACTGCAATATTGTTCTTAAATTAATATGAGTTAATTGCCTAATATTACTCTAGAGGGGTATGCCTTATACTCAAGCTCCTACTAACATTAACTGAAACACAGCACACATCTCTAATTTATATGTAATCGCATAACCTGAATATACCAACGATTTTCGTTATTCAACCCACATAGGTATTATGCCTGTATATTCACCTACCATGTCGACAGGAGTAATCTCATTAGTTTAAAGATAAATAATTTTAAAATATTTTATAATTTAACTCACACTGCAGAAATAAATCTAAAACACCAACCAAGTTAACGATAGCATTACATATCATAACTGTAGAAACCACTAGTATCTTTACGTTCTGTTCAACAAAACCAGCTATGTTACAGACTCACCTGAGTCTGTAACCAAACCAATTTGTAACAGAACTCGCATATACCAAAAATCGTATGTAACAAAACTAGCATGTAAGCAAACACTAGCAAACTGTTTGTAATAAAACTTATTGATATCATTTGTTAGAATATTAGCGAAGTCTAATAGTCAGAGGCAGGCCCGAGAACTATAGCGTACCTCTTTTTACAGCATCGTAAAGGTCAGCACTGTTTTTGGAAGACTGTGAAAATGTCTGGGAGAGGAGGGGCCTCAGTCTTAACACCAAGCTGAAGATTTGGTGGTTTATAATTAACTCGCCACACTTCTCTACGCCAGCGAGACCTGGACAGCCTAAGCAAACACGCCAAACAGCTCAATCACTTTCACTTGAATTGTCTCCATAGACTCCTACATACAGGTAGGGAGTACATAAGGGAGTACTTAAGCAACAGGAAACAGCGAGTAACGGTGAGGGGGGAGACATCAGAGAGGCGAGATGTCACCAGCGGAGTCCCACAGGGCTCAGTACTTGGACCCATCCTGTTTCTAATATATGTGAACGATCATCCAGAGGGTATAGACTCATTCCTCTCAATGTTTGCTGATGATGCAAAAATTATGAGAAGAATCAAGACGGATGAAGATAGACAGAGACTACAGGACGACCTGGATAAACTGGAGGAATGGTCTAGAAAATGGCTGCTAAAGTTCAGTTCAGGAAAGTGTAAGGTGATGAAATTAGGCGAAGGGAGCAGGAGGCTGAACACAAGGTATCATCTGGGAGGGGAAATCCTGCAAGAGTCAAATAGAGAGAAGGATCTGGGGGTTGATATCACACCGAACCTGTCCCCACAAGCCCACATCAAAAGAATATCATCAGCGGCATATGCTAGACTGGCCAACATAAGAACTGCCTTTAGAAACTTGTGTAAGGAATCTTTCAGAACCCTGTATACCACTTATGTAAGACCAATCCTGGAGTATGCAGCTCCAGCCTGGAGTCCATACCTAGTTAAACACAAGACAAAGTTAGAGAAGATTCAACGGTATGCCACCAGGCTCATCCCGGAACTGAGAGGATTGAGCTACGAGGAAAGGCTAAAGGAGCTGAACCTCATATCCCTGGAAAACAGAAGAGTAAGGAGGAGACATGATAACCACCTACAAAATTCTCAGGGGAATTGACAGGGTGGACAAAGACAAACTCTTCAGCACGGGTGGGACACGAACAAGAGAACACAGGTGGAAACGTAGTACCCAGATGAGCCACAGAGACGTTAGAAAGAATTTTTTCAGTGTCAGATTAGTTAATAAATGGAATGCACTAGGAAGTGATGGGGTGGAGGCTGACTCCATACACAGTTTCAAATGTAGATATGATAGAGCCCAATAGGCTCAGGAATCTGTACACCAGTTGATTGACAGTTGAGAGGCGGGACCAAAGAGCCAAAGCTCAACCCCGCAAGCACAATTAGGTGAGTACAGGTGAAATGACACAATCCCGGACACGGAAGTCCTGAAAAGGGCCGGTATTCCCAGTGTCAACACACTCCTATAGAAGTCTCAGGCTAGATGGGCAAGCTACGTTGTCAGAATGTCTAAGAGCCGATTGCCCAAATAGCTGCTGTATGGAGAACTATGCGAGGGCATGCATTCAGTTGGGGTGCAGAAGAAACTATTTAAGGACTGCTTCAAGGTGACCCTCAAAGACTTGGACATCAACCCCAGCACTTGAGTGTCGTTGGCTCAGAACGGTCAAACTTGGCGAAGCAAAGACACCACAGGGCCCCCATGCTGCAGAGAATAGACGGACTGCGGAAACCCACAAGAGCAACCTTCACCTCTACAGCACCACCCACCCATATATGTCCCGTGTGTGTGTGGGCGTGCTATCCGGACCCGATTTGGTCTCATTAGCCATCTTCAGACACACAGCCACCGATCTTCGACCTAATATTGACGTCATGGTCATCTTCGATTCCGAAGGACAAACAGTATCACCTTACCTCTTAACAATAGAAGAAATATTCAATATTGAATGAATAAATGGAATCTGATTATGGGAAATTATGAGGATGATACGTCTGGGAAATACTAGCAACGACTCACACACACTCTCACGCAAGAGCTGTAAATGGTAATTGCTTAGGAATAGATAGGAATGCCACAAACAGGTAAGCACAAATAGGTAAATTCGCACTGGAATGAGGGGAATGAGATCCGTAATATTGTGGAACGGGAGGTAAAGCACGAATAGGTAAGTACACATACTGGAATGGTTCGGAGTGGCTCAAGAATAGTTGGAATGGGGTGTAATTAATTAGAACTCTCAGAGTTTAAGTACAAATGGCTGAGTGCAAATAGATAAAATTGCACACTGGAACGGGACGGAATTGACTGGAATAGCTAACCCTAAGAACCTTCTCCCACAAATAGGTAAGTACATGCACCAGGAGAGTTGTAATGGGATGGAAAGCACGGGATCCATGAGCTAAAGCACGAACCTGTTGCGATAAATACCACACATACTGGCATGGCTCGGAATGTTCAGGAATTAATTAAATGGTGAACCCAGGATCTAAAACCTTCAAGCGCACATAGACGAGTACTAGTATGAGAGTGCGAATATAGCTTAGCACAACTAGGTGACTCTGGAGGTGTGACCGTCCCTGACTGACAGGTTGACAAGACACGTCTGAGCTAATCCCTCACCCTCACTCAGCAGTGAAGAGTCTCATATATGGGGACTTGTAGCAAGCATTCAATTTATTCCCACTCACCCGTCATTCCCACTCACCCCTCATTCCCACTCACCCCTCATTCCCACTCACCCCTCATTCCCACACACCCCCTCATTCCCACTCACCCGTCATTCCCACTCACCCGTCATTCCCACTCACCCGTCATTCCCACTCACCCCTCATTCCCACTCACCCGTCATTCCCACTCACCCGTCATTCCCACTCACCCCTCATTCCCACTCGCCCCTCATTCCCACTCACCCCTCATTCCCACACACCCCCTCATTCCCACTCACCCCTCTTTCCCACTCACCCCTCATTCCCACTCACCCCTCATTCCCACTCACCCCTCATTCCCACTCACCCCTCATTCCCACTCACCCCTCATTCCCACACACCCCCTCATTCCCACACACCCCCTCATTCCCACTCACCCCTCATTCCCACTCACCACTCATTCCCACTCACCCCTCATTCCCACTCACCACTCATTCCCACTCTCTTCTCGTTCCCAGATATTCCAAGATTCCCGAAATTTACATTCCTGAAATTCCTGGATTCCCATTCCCAGCCCGGCTCAAAAGTGGTAAGTGTCTGTTCTTTATTACTCTTTACACTACCGATCACTAACGCTTGCCTGTATGCATCACTGGTTCCGGTAGCTATAAATAATATGGTTCTGGGTTATTTTCGTATCGTACTCCCTGCAGTTATTATTCTGGAATCTCCAAGGGTCAGTAGGGTAACAGTTGAACACCGATATGCCTCTATATTTGTTCGATATGCCTCTATTTGTTCGTATATATTATACGAAACACTCCTCGTTCACTTAATCATTTTTTTTTTTTTTTTTTTTTTTTTTTTTTTTTTTTTTTTTTGAGATATATACAAGAGTTGTTACATTCTTGTACAGCCACTAGTACGCTTAGCATTTCGGGCAGGTCCCTGAAATACGATCCCCGCCGCGAAGAATCGTTTTTTCATCTAAGTACACATTTTACTGTTGCGTTAAACAGAGGCTACAGTTAAGGAATTGCGCCCAGTAAATCCTCCCCGGCCAGGATACGAACCCATGACATAGCGCTCGCGGAACGCCAGGCGAGTGTCTTACCACTACACCACGGAGACTGTTCATATAGAAAAATCTAGAAAATCTAGAAAAATCTAGAAAAACTATGTCCTGATCTGTACTTACTTTCCGGCGAGCCTATCGTCCAGTTCTTTGAGGCCAAAAAAAAATGTAGAGACGTTCCATTGAAAATATCATCGAGGTTTACTCCCACAACTTGCAGGTTGTATCGGCTCAGGAGGCGACGCGGCAAGCTGTCGGAGTCGTCAGCGGTCAGCGACGTTTGCACAAACCACACTGACATTGTTGGGTTCTGGCTGGCCCAGCTGACGGTAAACATACAAAAGACAGATTAGAATATGAAAATGACAATATGGGCCGACACAAGAACAACAACTGGACACGGAAGGCAAAGTGTTCCCATAATATGACATGATTCCCATGCCTGGTGAGCTGACACTTGAATACAATAAAGGTGATAAATACGGGTTCACCATAGCCCGTGCTGCTTGGAACTTTTGTTCCCAGTAGCTGAATCTTAAACAACAACAATATAGATGAATATTAAGTACATTTACATATATTTAAGAACCTGTGATCTTAATGACGAATCCTGTGATGATGTTTAAAATATAATTTATATTAGTAAATGATTCAACTTGGTTTCTGTTCATGAATAATTAAGAAGAGGATGATTTTAAATATATTGTTTCAAATAATTGTGTAATTCGTCTCTCGATGTGTATACTTTGTATAAGAATCTTGACCTGCTCGAATGTTATTCATATGTATTTTTCATTTGTATTTTTAATTCTTCACCACTTTCTCTTTTTTTTTTTTTTACAAATACTTCAAAGAATTTTTTGTACACAATACGAATATTAACCAGTGAGTTCCTTATTAATGAATCCTAATCCTTACTGAAACCACTAAATACAATATTTAAATTAATTTTATATCTAAGTAACAGGCAATTTTGTTAATTTATCGATAAATATAAGAGGAACTATCAGGAGAAAGCACCAAGCCATAATATCTATTTAGCACTTGTAAGGCATCAGGATATTGGACGGCAAAAACCAGTATTGCCGTCCAATATCCAGTATCCAATACTGGACGGATACCAGTATTGGACGGCAAAAAATTTAACGATATCATAACGCAGTGATTGTCTAATTATCTACCAGCTTTTTTTTTTTTTAGATATCTCATTGATATACCTGGTGGGAGGGAAGTACTTGTGTACCAGGTGGTATATGGTAATATATATATATATATATATATATATATATATATATATATATATATATATATATATATATATATTATATTTATATATATATATGTATATAGCCAGACCTAATATATATAATCAGACTAATACACATAACCAGACCTAATACATATAACCAGACCTAATATATATAGCCAGACCTAATACATATAACCAGACCTAATACACATAACCAGACCTAATACATATAACCAGACCTAATACATATAACCAGACCTAATACACATAACCAGACCTAATACATATACCCAGACCTAATACATATAACCAGACCTAATACACATAACCAGACCTAATACACATAACCAGACCTAATACATATAACCAGACCTAATACATATAACCAGACCTAATACATATAACCAGACCTAATACATATAACCAGACCTAATACACATAACCAGACCTAATACATATAACCAGACCTAATACATATAACCAGACCTAATACACATAACCAGACCTAATACATATAACCAGACCTAATACATATAACCAGACCTAATACATATAACCAGGCCTTATAACATAACCAAACACTATAAATTTCCAAACCCAATAAAAATTACTTGATACAGACGATGAGTCACAATAACGGGGCTGAAGATATGATGACCAAACCACACATCAGAAGATGAAGAAACGACGATGTTTCAGTCCGTCGTGGACCATTATCAAGTCGTGTGATAAAAGAGAGGATTGATTGACGATTAAGCCACCCAGGAGGTGGCACGGGCATGAATTGTCCGTAATTGGTAGATTTTAAGTTTTGGAGTGAATGTATACTGTGTTTTGAGATCACATTTAAATCGTCAGTTCTGCTATCGTCGGGGAGGATACTGCTTGAAAGTATTTATGAGGGTGTCCAGCTGCTGGACACCTTTGATGACCAGAAGAGTGGCAGTGTTGATGGCTTCAGGGTGGTTACTGCAATATTAGGAACTCTTAAAATCCCCGTTTGCCATACATCTAAGGTCGTTGGTTGCTTCACATTCCAGGAGTTAGTGAACGAGTGGCTTTTCTGTGATTGTTTGGTAAAAGAAGCATTCCCATTCTCTGGGCTCACCAACTACCCAGTTGCATCTGTAATCTAGACGTGGTCTATATAACCCAACTGCTATATAACCCTGCGGATTTCTTTTGAGATATTTAACCTGGTAACTTGGGCTAAATATCTACTTTCTGTTGTAGATGGGCTTTGTTGAGGTGTGCGAATGTTTTAGTGATGGTGTTCTTTAAGTATTCTGGGCTGGGTTGGATTATTTTGAGGATCACTGGATGACGAGTTGCCAATTCATCAGTTTCATCGGCTGTCTCATTTAAAGGGATTCCAACATGAGATTGGATCCAGTTTAGTGTTATGTTGAGTTTTTTGCCTTTAGCAACTGCTCCAAGATACAAAATGGTAGTAATTATTTTTACGTTGTCTTTTCGCTGTTATGGGATAGGTGTTCATGATAATGACACGAAGTGTAAACTATGTGGTATGTTAAGGTCTCACACCCTTCCCCATTATGTTCTTGATTTTCCGTTGATTAATGTATATAGAAACACTGAGATAAGGACTGTTCCTGAACAAATAGCCTTGATGTGTCACAACGGAAAGGTTGATGCTATTCTGGAAAGATATAAGAATTTTGCACCAAGACTGTAATCTTTTCTTAAATTATTTGCGTGTCTTGCAAATTGTCTATACAGTGTACCAAGTCATAAAAGTATTTGTGTGTACGTCTGATGCCATACTACTTGTGTAAAGAAGGAATTGTATATGTTTATCTCTCAGAATGTTCGGCAATATGTTTGTTTGTGATGTGTGTCTATATATGTATGAACACGTTGTACTGAACGGGGTGAGAATACCTTGAGCTACCTCATCCCTTTGTGTTTATTTTACCTCAATAAACTTATTTCAATTTCAATTCATTTCCTCTGTTTTTTTCCTAATATTTGAAGTGCAGCTTTTGAGCCTGTGTAGGATTGCATTTTGTGCAATCACATATGCGAATGCCTGTTGTATGGCAAACAGCTCAGTTTGGGTTGATGATACTAGTCCTCCCAGTCTCCAATATGCCTGTGCGCTGGCCGTGCAAAGAGCAGCGCCAGCACTCTCATATTCTGTGTCAACCGATCCGTCTGTGAAGATGTGGGTGGTTCCTGCTACTGCAGTGCTGTTCATCTGTTTTTCTATGATGTGCCTAAAGATTGCTGGATCATTGGCAGTCTTTTTCATCGGAAGACCTTCTATTACTATTTCGAAGGTAGGCTCCTCCCACTGTGCGGAACTAATGTAGCTTGGGTGTGGTTGATCACCTCTGCTATCAAGAATAATGCTTTTTAATTGTAGTCTGTTTAGGACTTTTTCCGCTCTGGCAGCCCAAGCGTTTCCGTTATTTTGGCCAAGTTCAACCACCAAGGATTGTCGTACTGGTACTTGATCAGGGGAAAAAATTATCTTACTGATAATCGTAGCTATTCTTTGAGATATTCTTTCTTGAAGATATTGCTAACCCGTTTTCAGTTTTAAGAGGGTCAAGCCTGGTCCACATAGAGGCTCCCAGGCTAGCTCTCATAGCATTGTTTTGGGACACTTCAAGCTTTTTTCACTGTTAATGTGATAGGCTTGTGAGCGCAGGTGAGGCATAGTCGATCACTGACCTGACTGCCTATACGTAGTATGTGCGAAGGACTTGCAGATTGGCTGTTCCAGAGAGGGAGGTTAGCTACCTGAGGATTGCCGTTCTGGCCGCAGTTCTCTCTCTCAAGTAAGTTACCTCAGCATTAAAATTAATGTGTCAAGAATTATTCCTAGATACTGATAAGTGTCCATCCATTCAATTGGTTGACCCTGTACTCTGAGTTGGTTCTTGTGTTTCACTATTTTTCTGGGCACGGCTTTTGTCTTGATGGGGCTGAGTTTGATACCAATCTGCTTTGCCTCTTCACAGATGCAGTCTAAGTATTTGGGTGTGTCAGAGGTTGTTCCTCTGGCTAGCTTACACATGATTGATAGAAGAAGTAGACTGCCATCTTGCTTTCAGATTGTTTCAGAGAGTACATGGGAGTGCACGAAATTCTAACTTTCTTAATACAGCAGTTAGAAGGTCGAAATTGGGTGTCTTTGAAAAGCAGACACCCTCAGCTGTCCAAAAAACTCACGGTGGTCGCCGTGGCAATACTGAGAAAATAGTTACAGCATTAGCATGATTTTTAGCATCTGTCTGCCTAGAGACAGAGAGAGGAGCCAGATGGCTATGAGTTAGGAGTCCCTAACGGTTTTTCCTGGCCTTAGGGTGAACATCACCGGCAGGTGATTCTCATTGATCAAGGCACTACTGTGCCTCCAAGATGCTGCCACCTGATTGGCCATTTCAAAAGACAAGGGGAATGCCGCCGGCACCTTCCCTCCACCAGGACCTCATTCTGACGAGCGATCCTGGACTGTGTAGATGTGGTATCCTGATTTCGGTCAAATTCAGGGTATTTTTCTGTCTATTGTAAAGTTCAGCAAGTTCAAGTATATCTATTCCGTTTAAGCGTTCCCGTCACAGAATCCGGTACCCGCTCAGCGCGCATAAATATATATTTAACGAGGATACAAGGAAGAGTTACTCTTTTTTTTCTTGGGATATATACAAGAGTTGTTACATTCTTGTACAGCCACTAGTATGCGTAACATTTCAGGTAAGTCCCTGGAATACAATCCCCGCCGCGAAGAATACTCCACGCCGAACGTGTTCGTCTACAGGTGCATCAGGAGTGTAGCATGTGATCCGTGTTCATCGGCGTTATTAACAGCGATCCGTCAGAATATCGCTAAGTAAATTGTGTGCAGGGAATCTAGGAATATGGTTCCAAGTGTTTGAGTTAAAAATTCTGAGTGAATTAACGTAAAATTGTGGATTGTGTGGACTCAGTTTTTATTTCGTCCATTGTGCTGTCCACCTCGTGGGCTTATCACGTGGTGTCTATTGTGTTCCACCAGTGTTCCTCCAGTAGAGCACGCCGCTCTAAAATTCACACCGATGTGCGCTATAAAAACACCCCTGCCTCCTCCTCCCGCTATCCCTTTGGGGGCAAGGGATATGGCCCTTGTGGCCTGGTGGTCGCTACCTCAACCCCACCTCACCTCCAGCCATGGTCCTGTGTGGTGCTGCCTGTGTGGTGCTCGATCTTCAATCAACAGCAGAATCACAGTGAGTGTGATAGAGGGATCAATGGATACCGGTAATTTTCTAAGTGAGTACTCAATTTTATAACATTCTGTATCATTTCGTCTGATGTGCATTATTTCCTTTGTGCTGAGTTAAGTTAGCCGGACGGTCTGTTAATGTTTCGTAATCCCGCCATCGGAAGAAGGTCCACAGCCGCAACCCGTTCTCACACAAGACAGCACATATATGACTTAATGCTTAAAGTCAATATGTTGAATGTGATTTATTACATATGTGATATATTCCCAGTTATCTTTTTTACCAAGGCCCAAACTCTTCCTCACGTACCAATTTACGTCTCACAGTACCCGTCCATCAACGTAGATAGCAGAATAGTCGTGATTGGTTCAATTATAATGAAAATTGTAGTATTCATGTCCCACATAGGTTGTGAAATTTACCTACTATTGTCCATGCTCTTATAATATTACAGATCAGCTATATCCTATTGAAGGCTCGTTGTTTTGTCTTGAGAAATATTAGTTGTTCTTAGTAAATTATAATAAGCACTATAAATTATTACATAGAATAACAGTGCTTCACCAATCAATATTTTATACTATAGTTTGTGCTTTAAAAATCTTTAAAGAATGTTTTGAAGGAACGCTAACAGAAAACGATGTTACGTTGGAATGTTTATGTGGTAAACTACTGCAAACAGCATGGTATGGTGTCTACTATACCAAATATTGGATGGGTATAGGGTCCAATACCACCTGTTAGGTGGGTAAGGGGTCCAATACCACCCGCAGGATGGGTATGGGGGTCACATCCACCCACAGGATGGGTATGTGGATCACTTCCACCCACAGGAAGGGTATGGGGTCCAATACCATCCAATGGATGTGTATGGCGTCCACTACCACCCACAGGATGGGTATGGGGCTCACAACCACCCACAGGATGGGTATGGGGTTTAATACCATCCACAGGATGAGTATGGCGTACACTATCACCCACAGGATGGGTATGGGGCTCCAACCTCCTACAGAATACGTATGGGGTCCAGTAACACCCACTGGATGTGTATGGCGTCCATTGCCGCCCACAGGATGAGTATAGGGTCCAGTATCGCCAACAGGATTAGTATATAGGGTCCACTGCCGCCCACAGGGTCGGTAGCGGGTCCAATACCGCCCACAGGGTTGGTAGGGGGGGTCAAATACCGCCCACAGGGTCGGTAGGGGGTTCACTACCGCCCACAGGGTCGGTATGGGGTCCACTGCCACCCACAGGGTCGGCAGGGGGTCCACTACCGCCCACAGGGTCGGCAGGGGGTCCACACCGCCCACAGGGTCGCTATGAAGTCCACTACCGCCCATAGTGTTTGCATAGTGTCCACTACCGCCCATAGTGTTTGCATAGTGTCGTCTACCGCCCATAGTGTTTGTATAGTGTCCACTACCGCTCATAGTGTTGTTATGGGGTCCACTACCCCTCATAGTGTCGGTATGGGGGTCCATTACTACCCACAGGGTGTGTCTGGGGGGGGGTATTTTTTTCTGTATAACAGAGGTGGCAATACTGCTTTTCTAATCCCATTTGTTGTTCAATGTAAAATATTTGTTGCTTGACTTGCAACAATTTATATATATATATATATATATATATATATATATATATATATATATATATATATATATATATATATATATATATATATATATATTTATATATATATATATATATATATATATATATATATATATATATATATATATATATATATCTTAGAACCATGCCTATTTCACGCAGATTCCTTATATATATATATATATATATATATATATATATATATATATATATATATATATATATATATATATATATATATATATAGTATTATACTTTGCAATAATGTACCAATGTGTGTATTTTCATAACTCATTTTAAATACTTGAAAAATATATAACTACATAGTGAATGCAAGTCAATGTCGTAAGTAAGTCAATGTCATTATTTATTTATTTATTTATATACAAGAAGGTACATTGGGTTAGAGAGAATACATAGCATGGTATTTGCAATCTTGTAAAGCCACTAGTACGCGCAGGGTTTCTGGCAGGTCCTTAATCTAACAGATAATTTTAAGTTGGTAAATTCTAGCAGAATTAATAAAATGATAACAGATACATTGCAAGAAAAAAAATGAGATGAGAGAGAATAGTAAGTATATTAAAGCACATTGGTATATTAAAGCTCTGGTTGATTACATTGACAACTTGATTGGTAATTTAAACAAGATTAACAGACACCGTACAGCAGATTGATAGTACATATAAGAAGACAGCAATGATCACAATGGTAAAGATGTTCGGATTGGGTACATAAAGATAGGGAGATTGGGTAGCAATAGATACAGTGCAATTTTAAAGCAACAAGGTGAAAAAACTATGCAGATGAGATTAGGTACTTTTTAGTTTTGTTTTTGAATGACGCAAAAGTTGGACAGCTTTTCAATTCATTAGGGAGTGAGTTCCATAGACTGGGTTCTTTTATTTGCATAGAGTGTTTACACAGATTAAGTTTGACTCTGGGGATATCAAAGAGATATTTATTTCTGGTGTGGTGATAATGGGTCCTATTACATCTGTCGAAGGAAAGTTTCAGAGCAGGATTTGCGTTTAAGAACAGGGTTTTGTAAATGTAATTGACAAAAAGAAAATTTGTGGAGTGAGATTATGTTTACATTGTTAAGGGAGTTAAACAAGGGGGCTGAGTGTTGTCTGAAAGTAGAATTTGTTATTATTCTGATAGCAGATTTTTGCTGGGTGATGATGGACTTGAGGTGGTTTGCAGTGGTTGAACCCCATGCACAGATACCATAATTAAGATAGGGATAGATTAGTGCACAATATAGAGAGATGAGAGCAGAGTTAGGTACATAATATCTGATTTTGGAGAGTATCCCAACTGTTTTAGAGACTTTCTTAGTTATGTGTTGTATGTGGGTGCTGAAGTTGAGTCTCTTGTCTAGCAATAGGCCAAGAAATTGTCCATCATTTTTATTGCTAATGTTTACATTATCTATCTGAAGCTAAATTGCATTTGTAGATTTGCTTCCAAATAAAATGTAGTAGGTTTTTTCTATGTTAAGTGTTAGTTTATTGGTTGACATCCATAAGTCCAAGTGGACTTTTTTTAGTTCATTATTAACAACATCATTTAGTGTATGTGGGTTGGGGTTAGAGTAGATGAGGGTAGTGTTGTTCCCAACCATAATGGAAACTGGCCCAACTATGGGATGGGTTAACCCAAGTATCGCGTTTCTGAAAGGGTCGCCCATGTTGGAAAAGACGAACGCCGAAAGAATATTGTTGAAAACATCTTGATGACTTATTAAACCAAAATTATTTATTAGTCAGAAGAAAGACAAAAACGCGATCCATATGCAAAACTTCTACCAGACAAATATTTTAAGTAAAACTGATGATATTTGTAGTTTTATAAAAGGGGCAGTTTTCATCGCTCGTCGAGCTCGAAAACCGCAGCATTCATTTATTTAATTATTTATTTATTTACAAGAAGGTACATTGGGAATGTGAGGATACATAATATGGTAATTACAGTCTTGTAAAGCCACTAGTACGCGCAGCGTTTCGGGCAGGAAATCTCACAACCATGCCTATTTCACGCAGATTCCTTAATAAACGTGAGTTTTATGTCACAAGATAAATATAATTATAAGCTTCATTCTAAATACCTTACCATGGGCATATTTAGATTTAAAGCAAAGATACGTGTACTTTTATAATAGCCGAGCTCCGACCCCGGACAGATCGATCGACCGAGCAACTCTCTCTCAGAACAATGTTTATTTCACGTGAATTCGTTAATAAACTATATATGTTTTATATGTGTCAAGAAAGGCAGACATATAAGCTTCACTTTAAACACTTTACCATAGACATATTTAAAGTTCTAATGAAGATACATGTATTTTAAAAATTATGGAGCCTCCACCCCGTACAGACTGAACGACAGAGCAACTCTCTCTCAGATCAATGTTTATTTCACGTAAATTCGTTAATAAACACAAATGTTTTATATGTCTTAAGCAAGATAGAAATAAGAGCTTCATTTTAAATACATTACAATTGACATATTTATAGCTCAAGTGAAGATACATATGTTTTTATAGTAGCGCTCAGTAGCTTGTCGGGCATGGCGTGCAGACGCCTACGCACTTGCCGATATCTTGTATAATTAACAAAGATAAGCGAATAAAGCCTAAAATCTTATATGCCTCCAGAAAGACCGAGATATGAACATTATTATGATTGCACCAAATAAAATATATCATGTTCGAGAACAAAGATATAACAATTTTAAATTAAGTTTCGACTCTTGCTCGGGCGAGAGAGATGGGGCGACTCTCGCCCCATCTATTGGAGATTCTGTCCACTAAAGACCCAAAGCTACTCAAACCCTCCTAGCATAATTTAAGTAATGAAGTAATATGGTATATTTACTCACTATAATGTGGGTGCTGAATGCATAACATGAGAAAACATATATTTACTCCAAACTAATATAATTTCATTATGAAATAAGTAGCATCAAAGGAAGTCGACGGTCCAAGCGTCAATGTTGTGGAGCGACTTATCCAAGATATATCGTTGTTTGGAAAGTGTTTGTTGGCATATCCAGTTGTCGCACTTCTCTGCACAAATTATCACAAATAACATAACTAGCCAGAAAACAATTAACATTTATTAAAAAATATATGTTTGGAAGCTAAATCGACTTCATAGGACAATAGTTTTGTTATATATACTCGTTATTCGTTGACATGCGTTCGCTACTTAAACTACCATGTACTGTACTTATGTAAAATCTCCCATGTCTCTTCGCTCATCTCACCGAACCATACAGGCTCTGTGATATATTGTTAAATTAATTGAGATTCACAAATAAAGCTTATAATTGTATATGTTATCAAAAAGGCAGAGCTTAGTTTAATTCATTTATTATGCGCCCCGGGCATACCCATCCTATGAGCGATAGTGGAGTGTTACAGAGGCACACAATGGGCTCAGTGACTGAGCCCCACAATTCACAATACACCCCACTCATACTTTGGTTCCTTGTGACTGTCGACATTCATTATATTGCATATCAGCTTATCATCCTGGCAATTAGCAAGAGCACACAAGATAACTGCTGTAGATTTGGATGGTAATTTATGCCTGGTGTCGTATATGTTAATTTGTCCAGTTACTCCAATGTTGGAAACGTTGATGGTTGGTGACCCAGTGACAACCATCAACTTGGATAATTTGAATAAATTCACCAATTGTAACTGGCCAGGAGAGGTCCCGCTACAACGCTGGGTCATGAAGGCCTTCTACGCTTGGCACAGTTTGTTTGATGAGGTCACATGCAGATTTTATGTGAAGGTCAGAGAGCTGTACATTTGTTCCAATGTTCATTATCTCGTCATCTGTTAAATAATTTAACATTGTCGAATGTGAAGCACTGTTATCACTCTCCTTATTGTTGCATTGGTGTGAGGAGTGGCAGTGATTGGTGCAGTTTATTTTTTTTTAAAAAGGGACATATATTTGAACTGCAGATACCAGCACAGTTGCACCGTTTATTTATATATTTTATACTTGGGTTAGCAAGGCGAGAAGCTTCTCTTAACGTGATACTGTTGGTATCAAATAGAAATAGTTTTTAAAGTATGTATCTGAATAAATTTGAACTTTATATTATTTAACATCAACAAATTAGATTTCGAATGTTAAAACCAATTTCAACCAATTAAAGAATTTATCTTTTAATGTTAAAAATTGTTCAAACTGAAATAAATATATAACACTGTACGGTACAGTTGTGTTTGCCTGCCACAGCCTGCCACAGCCTTGAGAGCACGGAGCCTCTCTCTGCATTGGCGACCCAGTCTGGTTAAAACATTGCGGTACAGTAGAACCTCAAGCCAAGGTATTTGTATCTGGTAACATAGTCGAGCAGAGAGCCATCATCCAACTGCATTTTGCGAACGGCCCCACCCCGTCTGGGTGGGTGTCGGTTCAGGATCTTTGTTTTCTCTACTGAGATGACTAAGCCTAGTTCCTGACATGTGTACAATACAGAGTTCAGAACATTTTGGGTGTTGGTATACCCATTGGTGTGGATCAGTATATCATCCACATAGCTAATGATGTGTTCGCTGGACCTTCTAGTTACTAAGTTTAAAAGTGCATTGATTAACACATTGAACAGAGTACGACTGAGGACACTTCCCTGTGGAGTCCCAAGTTCAAAATCTCTCGTTACACGCCTATGCCCTTGGAACAGTACAGATGACTTCCTGTTGGATAGATAGCCTCTTATCCACCGTAGAAGCCATCCTCCAACATTCATTTTAGCAAGTTTGCTCAGAATGACGTGTGGGTTAGCAATGTCAAAAGGCTGACTTAAGATCTAGGAAAGTGGTATATGACCTATCAGTATGCAGGGTGAGGAATGTGGTAATACAGTGATGTACACTCTTTCCATGCGTAAAGCCATATATCTGGGGAGACAACATGTTACTAATTCTGTAAAGGAGACGGTTGAGAACCATCCTCTCAAGACACTTATAAAGACAACTAGTGAGGGAGATTGGGCGAAAAGCACTCGGCTGGTGAGGTTTAGGAATGGGAATAATAACACTGTTGGTCCATGACTTAGGAAGCGCCCCAGTTACATAGCTCATATTATACAACTGAAGCAAGGGATTCCCTGGAACTAACAGAAGCATAAGCAGTATGCTGTAAGTAGCTCCATCCTCCCCGGGTGATGTAGCTTTGCCTTTATGTAGAGCAGAATCTAGTTTGTATTCAGTAAAAAGCATGTCACAGTCATCCCCTTGATGAAGCATGAAGTCAAGGAGCCTTGCCCTATCAGTATATCTATTATTTAACTCATTCTGTGAGGGTTGAGGAAGACTGTCAAAGCTGAAAGTCGTGGCCCAAGCTTCAACAAGATCATTTGCTCTGTGCAGAGGATTATGGTACCAGATCTCTGCAGCATTTTTCCCTTTGATCTTGTTGATATCCTTCCATGCCCGACTTAGTGGCGTGTGAGAATTGAGACCACGGACAAAAGTTTCCCAGTCTGTCTGCCTCAGCTCCACCATACGTTCCCTGGCCTTAGCCAGAGCCGCTTGAAAGAGCCGAAGCATTTCAGCAGTGCGGGTCCTTCTATAAGCTAGTCCAATTATTCTGGCAGTGCGTTTTAGTGCATGCAATTTAGAATCATTATAATAAGCATAAGTGCTATGACCAGTGTAATTTGGGTTACGTGGCCTGGACGATGGATCAAGTGATTCTATAAACTGGTTGATAGTACCTGTGAGCTCATTGTTAAAATCTTCAACTGATGAAGGCTCAGATGAACTGCACCAATCTGACACATGAGCAACAAGATTGTCTCGTTGATCGATGGGCACAGCCAGCCTCTTCCGCTTGAACACTCCAGCAGGGAGGATAGAGCTTCCAATGCTTACAGTGGCTAATATGCCCAGATGATCAGACGCCATATCTGGCACTATTGACGAGGCGCACACGGTGTGGGAGACGTTGAAACCGAGACATAGATCAAGAATACCCCTGTAGATATTCGTCGGTTCAAGGTCACCCACAATCTGTGCATCATCGTGACTACCTAATAGTGACAACAGATGGTTGTCACTATTCTGTCCATCAAAACATCATCCTGTCCATCAAAACTATTGTCCTATGAAGTCGATTTAACTTCCAAACATATATTTTTTAATAAATGTTAAATGTTTTCTGGCTAGTTATGTTATTTGTGATAATTTGTGCAGAGAAGTGCGACAACTGGATATGCCAACAAACACTTTCCAAACAACGATATATCTTGGATAAGTCGCTCCACAACATTGACGCTTGGACCGTCGACTTCCTTTGATGCTACTTATTTCATAATGAAATTATATTAGTTTGGAGTAAATATATGTTTTCTCATGTTATGCATTCAGCACCCACATTATAGTGAGTAAATATACCATATTACTTCATTACTTAAATTATGCTAGGAGGGTTTGAGTAGCTTTGGGTCTTTAGCGGACAGAATCTCCAATAGATGGGGCGAGAGTCGCCCCATCTCTCTCGCCCGAGCAAGAGTCGAAACTTAATTTAAAATTGTTATATCTTTGTTCTCGAACATGATATATTTTATTTGGTGCAATCATAATAATGTTCATATCTCGGTCTTTCTGGAGGCATATAAGATTTTAGGCTTTATTCGCTTATCTTTGTTAATTATACAATATATCGGCAAGTGCGTAGGCGTCTGCACGCCATGCCCGACAAGCTACTGAGCGCTACTATAAAAACATATGTATCTTCACTTGAGCTATAAATATGTCAATTGTAATGTATTTAAAATGAAGCTCTTATTTCTATCTTGCTTAAGACATATAAAACATTTGTGTTTATTACCGAATTTACGTGAAATAAACATTGATCTGAGAGAGAGTTGCTCTGTCGTTCAGTCTGTACGGGGTGGGAGCTACATAATTTTTAAAATACATGTATCTTTATTAGAACTTTAAATATGTCTATGGTAAAGTGTTTAAAGTGAAGCGTATATGTCTGCCTTTCTTGACACATATAAAACATATATAGTTTATTACGAATTCACGTGAAATAAACATTGTTCTGAGAGAGTCGATCGATCTGTCCGGGGTCGGAGCTCGGCTATTATAAAAGTACACGTATCTTTGCTTTAAATCTAAATATGCCCATGGTAAGGTATTTAGAATGAAGCTTATAATTATATTTATCTTGTGACATAAAACTCACGTTTATTAAGGAATCTGCGTGAAATAGGCATGGTTGTGAGATTTCCTGCCCGAAACGCTGCGCGTACTAGTGGCTTTACAAGACTGTAATTACCATATTATGTATCCTCACATTCCCAATGTACCTTCTTGTAAATGCATAAATAAATAAATAAATAAATAAATGAATGCTGCGGTTTTCGAGCTCGACGAGCGATGAAAACTGCCCCTTTTATAAAACTACAAATATCATCAGTTTTACTTAAAATATTTGTCTGGTAGAAGTTTTACATATGGATCGCGTTTTTGTCTTTCTTCTGACTAATAAATATTTTTGGTTTAATAAGTCATCAAGATGTTTTCAACAATATTCTTTCGGCGTTCGTCTTTTCCAACATGGGCGACCCTTTCGGAAACGCGATACTTGGGTTAACCCATCCCATAGTTGGGCCAGTTTCCATTATGGTTCGGAACAACACTACCCTCATCTACTCTAACCCCAACCCACATACACTAAATGATGTTGTTAATAATGAACTAAAAAAAGTCCACTTGGACTTATGGATGTCAACCAATAAACTAACACTTAACATAGAAAAGACCTACTACATTTTATTTGGAAGCAAATCTACAAATGCAATTTAGCTTCAGATAGATAATGTAAACATTAGCAATAAAAATGATGGACAATTTCTTGGCCTATTGCTAGACAGGAGACTCAACTTCAGCACCCACATACAACACATAACTAAGAAAGTCTCTAAAACAGTTGGGATACTCTCCAAAATCAGATATTATGTACCTAACTCTGCTCTCATCTCTCTATATTGTGCACCAATCTATCCCTATCTTAATTATGGTATCTGTGCATGGCTTTCAACCACTGCAAACCACCTCATGTCCATCATCACCCAGCAAAAATCTGCTATCAGAATAATAACATATTCTACTTTCAGACAACACTCAGCCCCCTTGTTTAACTCCCTTAACAATGTAAACATAATCTCACTCCACAAACTTTCTTGTGTCAATTACATTTACAAAACCCTGTTCTTAAACGCAAATCCTGCTCTGAAACTTTCCCTGGACAGATGTAATAGGACCCATTATCACCACACCAGAAATAAATATCCCTTTGATATCCCCAGAGTCAAACATAATCTGTGTAAACACTATGCAAATAAACGGACCCAGTCCATGGAACTCACTCCCTAATGAATTGAAAAGCTGTCCAACTTTTGCGTCATTCAAAAACAAAACTAAAAAGTACCTAATCTCATCTGCATAGTTTTTTTTACCTTGTTGCTTTAAAATTGCACTGTATCTATTGCTACCCAATCTCCCTATCTTTATGTACCCAATCCGAACATCTTTACCATCGTGATCTGTCTTCTTATATGTGCTATCAATCAGCTGTACAATGTCTGTTAATCTTGTTTAAATTACCAATCAAGTTGACAATGTAATCAACCAGAGCTTTAATAAACCAATGAGCTTTAATATACTTACTATTCTCTCTCTCATCTAATTTTTTTTCTTGCAATGTATCTGTTATAATTTTATTAATTCTGCTACAATTGACCTACTTAAAATTATCTGTTAGATTAAGGACCTGCCCGAAACCCTGCGCGTACTAGTGGCTTTACAAGATTGCAAATACTATGCTATGTATTCTCTCTAACCCAATGTACCTTCTTGTATATAAATAAATAAATAAATATACATTGACTTGCATTCACTATGAAGTTATATATTTTTCAAGAATTTAAAATGGGTTATGAATATACACACATTGGTACATTATTGCAAAGGCACTATACTATATATATATATATATATATATATATATATATATATATATATATATATATATATATATATATATATATATATATATATATATATATATATATATATATATATATATATATATATATATGTTTCATTGAATATGACCGCATATTCTGTATTTATTATTTTCTGGTTTAGGGCTTCTATCCCTCTAACTATTTTCTTAGCATCAGGGCTTAATTGAAATAGGAGTTCTCCAAAACTCATTTTCGTACTTTTAAGGTGGAGAAAAGAAGTGATTTACTATAGAGTGTATTACACTTATTTGTATAATTTGCACGACGTTTCGAACCTCCATGGTTCATTCTCAAGTGAACAGATCTTACAATACTAGTTGATTTTATACCCGCATTAGGTCAGGTGATAATACAATGAAGGTGAAATCATGGGGGGATACATAAGGGATAAACATAGGGGCTGCAGAAGGCTTATTGGCCCATACGAGGCATCTCCTATCCAAACACAAAGATTAATCCAGTGTAATTGGCCTGTTATGTTGGACATTGTCTTCTGTGTTGGCATCGATATGTTCTTGTCTTGTCCTTACTCTCATGGTGGGTAGAGTAAATAGTTCCGTGATTTGGGTGTTCATGGTAGGTCGCTCTATTCTTATGTGAATTGCCTCAAGAATTTGTAATCTTCTTGAATCTTGGGTTTTGTCTATTATGCAAGTATTCTTGTTCAACATTTCTCTTGTTAGAGTAATGTCATGGGCTTGTCTCATGTGATTCCTAGGGGCACCAGATTGAAGATGGCATGTCAAACGCCTCGTCAGCTTGGTCGACGTCATACCTATGTACTTACATTGAAGGTTACATCCTTCGTGGGGGCAAGTGTACATGTATACAACGCTTGACTGCTGTAGAGGGTTCTCCGTCGGCTTCGGGCTGTTTTTGATAAGGAGTTCGGAAGTCTTCTTGGTTTTGTAGAATATTATCAGGTTTATGTTTTGGTTAGGAGTAGTGCTTTTTACTCCTTTACGGATTATTTCTTTCATTATTCTTTCCTCTTTTATATGTTCACTGTGCATGGTTGATTTGTAATATAATTTTATTGGGGGTGTTGTGGTTTCTGTTCTAGAAATAACAGGCCAATTACACTGGATTAATCTTTGTGTTTGGATAGGAGATGCCTCGTATGGGCCAATAAGCCTTCTGCAGCCCCTATGTTTATCCCTTATGTATCCCCCCATGTTTTCACCTTCATTGTATTATCACCTGACCTAATGCGGGTATAAAATCAACTAGTATTGTAAGATCTGTTCACTTGAGAATGAACCATGGAGGTTCGAAACGTCGTGCAAATTATACAAATAAGTGTAATACACTCTATAGTAAATCACTTCTTTTCTTCACCTTAAAAGTACGAAAATGAGTTTTGGAGAACTCCTATTTCAATTAAGCCCTGATGCTAAGAAAATAGTTAGAGGGATAGAAGCCCTAAACCAGAAAATAATAAATACAGAATATGCGGTCATATTCAATGAAACATGTTTGAAAGAAAACCTGCTGCCAGTATACACCAATATATATATATATATATATATATATATATATATATATATATATATATATATATATATATATATATATATACATATATATATGTCGTACCTAGTAGCCAGAACGCACTTCTCAGCCTACTATGCAAGGCCAGATTTGCCTAATAAGCCAAGTTTTCATGAATTAATTGTTTTTCGACAACCTAACCTACCTAACCTAACCTAACCTATAAAGATAGGTTAGGTTAGGTTAGGTAGGGTTGGTTAGGTTCGGTCATATATCTACGTTAATTTTAACTCCAATAAAAAAAAATTACCTCATACATAATGAAATGGGTAGCTTTATCATTTCATAAGAAAAAAATTAGAGAAAATATATTAATTCAGGAAAACTTGGCTTATTAGGCAAATCGGGCCTTGCATAGTAGGCTGAGAAGTGCGTTCTGGCTACTAGGTACGACATATATATATATATATATATATATATATATATATATATATATATATATATATATATATATATATATATATATATATATATATATATATATATATATATATATATATATATATATTGGTGTATACTGGCAGCAGGTTTTCTTTCAAACATGTTTCATTGAATATGACCGCATATTCTGTATTTATTATTTTCTGGTTTAGGGCTTCTATACCTCTAACTATTTTCTTAGCATCAGGGCTTAATTGAAATTGGAGTTCTCCAAAACTCACCATCAAAACTTTTCTTCACCTTAAAAGTACGAAAATGAGTTTTGGAGAACTCCTATTTCAATTAAGCCCTGATGCTAAGAAAATAGTTAGAGTGATAGAAGCCCTAAACCAGAAAATAATAAATACAGAATATGCGGTCATATTCAATATATATATATATATATATATATATATATATATATATATATATATATATATATATATATATATATATATATATATATATATATATATATATATATGTCGTACCTAATAGCCAGAACGCACTTCTCAGCCTACTATTCAAGGCCCGATTTGCCTAATAAGCCAAGTTTTCATGAATTAATGTTTTTTCGTCTACCTAACCTACCTAACCTAACCTAACCTAGCTTTTTTTGGCTACCTAACCTAACCTTACCTATAAATATAGGTTAGGTAGGGTTGGTTAGGTTCGGTCATATATCTACGTTAATTTTAACTTCAATAAAAAAAAATTGACCTTATACATAGAGAAAAGGGTTGCTTTATCATTTCATAAGAAAAAAATTATAGTAAATATATTAATTCAGGAAAACTTGGCTTATTAGGCAAATCGGGCCTTGAATAGTAGGCTGAGAAGTGAGTTCTGGCTACTAGGTACGACATATATATATATATATATATATATATATATATATATATATATATATATATATATATATATATATATATATATATATATATATATATATATATGTCGTACCTAGTAGCCAGAACGCACTTTTCAGCCTACTATGCAAGGCCTGATTTGCCTAATAAGCCAAGTTTTCCTGAATTAATATATTTTCTCTAATTTTTATCTTATGAAATGATAAAGCTACCCATTTCATTATGTATGAGGTCAACTTTTTTTTATTGGAGTTAAAATTAACGTAGATATATGACCGAACCTGACCAACCCTACCTAACCTAACCTAACCTATCTTTATAGTTTAGGTTAGGTTAGGTAGCCGAAAAAGTTAGGTTAGGTTAGGTAGGTTAGGTAGTCGAAAAACAATTAATTCATGAAAACTTGGCTTATTAGGCAAATTGGGCCTTGCATAGTAGGCTGAGAAGTGCGTTCTGGCTACTAGGTACGACATATATATATATATATATATATATATATATATATATATATATATATATATATATATATATATATATATATATATAGGATATATACTATATATATAGCAATATATGCTATATATATATATAGCAATATATATATATCTATATATATATATATATATATATATATATATATATATATATATATATATATATATATATATATATATATATATATATATATATATATTGTTGCAAGTTGAGCAACAAATATTTTACATTGAACAACAAATGGGATTGGAAAAGCAGTATTGCCACCTCTGCTATACAGAAAAAAAATATACCCCAGACACACCCTGTGGGTAGTAATGGACCCCCATACCGACACTATGAGGGGTAGTGGACCCCATAACAACACTATGAGCGGTAGTGGACACTATACAAACACTATGGGCGGTAGTGGACACTATGCAAACACTATGGGCGGTAGTTGACTTCATAGCGACCCTGTGGGCGGCGGTGGACCCCCTGCCGACCCTGTGGGCGGTAGTGGACCCCCTGCCGACCCTGTGGGCGGTAATGGACCCCCTGCCGACCCTGTGGGCGGCAGTGGACCCCCTACCGACCCTGTTGGCGGCAGTGGACCCCCTACCGACCCTGTGGGCGTCGTGGACGCCCTGCCGACCCTGTGGGTGGCAGTGGACCCCATACCGACCCTGTGGGCGGTAGTGAACCCCCTACCGACCCTGTGGGCGGTATTGGACCCCCCTACCAACCCTGTGGGCGGTATTGGACCCCCTACCGACCCTGTGGGCGGCAGTGGACCCTATATACTAATCCTGTTGGCGATACTGGACCCTATACTTATCCTGTGGGCGGCAATGGACGCCATACACATCCAGTGGGTGTTATTGGACCCCATACTTATTCTGTGGGTGGTTGGAGCCCCATACCCATCCTGTGGGTGATAGTGGACGCCATACTCATCCTGTGGATGGTATTAAACCCCATACCCATCCTGTGGGTGGTTGTGAGCCCTATACCCATCCTGTGGGTGAGAGTCTACGGCATACTCATCCTGTGGATGGTATTATACAATACAATACAATACAATTTTACAATACAATTTTATTTAGGTAAGGTACATACATACAATAAATTTTTACAAGGATTATTTGACTTATAGGTAGAGCTAGTACATACAATGCCTAAAGCCACTATTACGCAAAGTGTTTCGGGCATTAAACCCCATACCCTTCCTGTGGGTGGAAGTGATCCACATACCCATCCTGTGGGTGGATGTGACCCCCATACCCATCCTGCGGGTGGTATTGGACCCCTTACCCACCTAACAGGTGGTATTGGACCCTATACCCATGCAATATTTGGTATAGTAGACACCATACAATGCTGTTTGCAGTAGTTTAACCAATAAACATTCCAATGTAACATCGTTTTCTGTTAGCGTTCCTACAAAACATTCTTTAAAAAATTTTAAAGCACAAACTATAGTATAAAATATTGATTGGTGAAGCACTGTTATTCTATGTAATAATTTATAGTGCTTATTATAATTTACTAAGAACAACTAATATTTCTCAAGACAAAACAACGAGCCTTCAATAGGATATAGCTGATCTGTAATATTATAAGAGCATGGACAATAGTAGGTAAATTTCACAACCCATGTGGGACCTGAAAACTACAATTTTCATTATAATTGAACCAATCACGACTATTCTGCTATCTACGTTGATGGACGGGTACTGTGAGACGTAAATTGGTACGTGAGGAAGAGTTTGGGCCTTGGTAAAAAAGGTAACTGGGAATATATCACATATGTACTAAATCACATTCAACATATTGACTTTAAGCATTAAGTCTTATATGTGCTGTCTTGTGTGAGAACGGGTTGACAGCCGAGGGAAGCACGATAGCTGAAGGCAGTTACAGCTACTCTGTGTGATAACTGTAATACTGACCCAAGTGTGTTTGTCATCTTACACTTTGTTACGCATTTAGTATTTGTGTGTTTTATATTATTTGTGTGTATTGTTTACTGTGGTTTAATTTTTAAAATCACTCTGAGTATAACTATTTCCGTGTTGTCTTTCTTTTCTTTCATTCCAGAAGACAAGCAGTGATAAAAAGTAAGAGAGTGTGTTTTACTCATTTATTTTTGTGTTTATTATTGTCATTTATATTTTGTGACAGGGTTGTGTTGTGTCATTCAGTGCTGAGGTTAAGCAATGTCCCGTGGTTACGTATTGCTCACTTCGTAATCATTTATGATCACGTGGTCATGTAATGATCACTTCGTGATCATTTAGTGACTAACTACTGATGATAGTTAATAACATAAAGCACAATGACACTGACTTCACTAAATGATGACGAAGTGATCATTTAGTGAAGTCATTGTCATTGTGTTTTATGTTATTAACTACCGTCAGTAGTAGCGTGAGGTAATTAGCAACGTATTGACTAATAGAAGTTCGTCAAGAGATCTCAGTGATCGGCCAAGTGTTAACGAAATTCATTGTGACATAAGTGATTGTCAGTCTGACAGTAACTAGTGCGGTTACTTACTGATTGCTACCTACCCTGTTGTTTGTTTATTTGACTTCCTTAAGCCTAGTTTGATTGTTTGACTGTCTGTGTTGACTGATTGTAACTTGGATACTTGGACTCGAGCCAATTTCATTGCTACACACACCAAAACTATAAATTCTTTGGTGATAAACCCTCTAGAGCTACTCTGACAACTGCCATCAGTGGTTACAGAAGCTTCACGACCCAGTGGATTATAGAGTGCCAAGGATTCATGCCTCTGGTCTGAAAAGACCAAAGGCATGAGGCTATAGAGCAAAAAATCATCAAAATAGTGATGCCAGAGAGAGAGAGGGTTGACGAGTATCAATAGTGGGAAAAAAAGTTTCAAAGTACTCCATATAGAGATTGGCAAGATCAGGGGGAGAGAAAGGAACCCATAGCCACACCGAAATTTTGAGAAAAGTATTGACTATTGAAAAAGAAGGAGTTAGAGTCAAAACAGTGTCTGATGAGTTCGATGAAAACGTCAGAGGGAAGAGGGAGATGAAGAATGCCCTCAGTCACCTTCTGACTAAGAGAGAACATCATCAAGGAAATCATTAGTAAACAGAGAATCAAAATCAAGACTAGGCATCTTAAAGGGAGTCTGCAGGCGCAATCTTTCGATGAAGTCTTGAGAGTGATGGAGGTAGGCAAGAGAAAAAGTACCAAGGCAAGAAGTCAAAGTTTTGGCAAGCCATCTGACAAAAGGATAGTCAACAGAGCCTTTTGAATAAATGATAGGCCGAAGAGGAACTCCAGGTTTATGAGTTTTAGGTAGACCACAGAAGAAAGGAAGAGAAGGGCAAATGAACTCCGAGATCAAAGTCAGGAGTACAGAGACTAGAGAGGTGTCTTAATTTAGGATTAAAGAAATTTTAATGTGATCCAAAGCGTTAGAAATCAGAGGAGCCTATGTACAGAAGTCAGAGAGCAAAACATCAGCCTTCTGCAGATAATCCACCCATGGTCAAGAACAACCTCCGATGTGCTTTGTCAGAAAGAAGGATAACAATGGAGTTGTTAGTTTTCAGGGAGGCAAGGACAAACTAGAAGTGACGAGGAAGTTGGTGATGTTTAGAAAACAACTGTCAAGAACGGGGATAAGAACCCCCCCCCCCCCGAAGGAAGGCAGTTCTGAAAGAGTACTTAGAGTTAGAAATAATAAACTGATCAAAAGAACTAATGAAATTAATGCCACAGCGAGGGTCAGGTGATGTAGCAAAAGAGAAATGAAATCCAAGAAGTTTTTGCAGGTGCTTATAGAGAGAGGGGGGGGGGAAGAAAATGTTGGTAACACAGTCAGAGAGAGAGAATATAACCCAGAGTGTGGAAAAAGGGGTGAGAGAGGAGAAGAACACAGAAGGCATTGGTGTTGACGTACTGTTAGAAAAAACATCATCAACTTGCAAGGAGATGGAAGTAGTGTAAAATATTCCTATGACCTATCATTTTAGTATTTTTTCAAGGATTGATCGTAGGCATACTAAAATGTTCAGTGAATGACGTCGGACGTAGGCATCCTAAAATTTCCCATGGACAATGTTTGTCTGTAATTTTAGGCAATTTTTAGTTTCCCAAGATATGGGTTGGCCATAGCACAAGCCATTTTTAGTTTCCTAAGGCATGTGTCAGTCATAGCACAAGTCTTTTTAGTCTCCCAAGACATGAGTCGGTTGCAGCATGAGCCTTGTTTAGCGGGTGTAGGCAGGGGTCAGTTGTAAGATGAGCAATGTTTAGCGGGTGTCGGTCAGGGTCAGTCGTAGGGACGAGGGTGTTTTAGTAACCTGAGCAAGGGATGGCTTCTGTCATACCTAATTTTCGATGACATCATCAGACAGTCTTGATCCTCTCAATGAACTTAAGAATATAAGAATTAAGGAAACTGCAGAAGGCTTATTGGCCCATACATGGCAGCTCCAATTTATGTCCACCCAAACTATATATACATTTGTATATACATCTAACCTATGCTTGAAAAAATCAAGAGATCCTACGACTATTATGCTATGTGGTAATTTTTTCCACAAATCAAGAACCCAGTTATCAAACCAGTATTTACCCAGGTCTTCCTAAATCTAAATTTATCCAATTTATACCCACTGTTTCGTGTTCTATTATGTGTTGATACTTTTAAAACACTACACACAGAAATCACATTAGCATTTATCACATTCTCTAGAAAGGCAAAGAATTTGAGGTGACATGATAGAAGTGAACGTGTGGATGAATGTGCATAACAAAGGGGATATTAACAGTGTTTTAAAGGAACAGAGCCACAAGGGCCGTGATGAGGGTTCGAACCTATGTCCGAGAGGATCTCAGTCGGGCCTTAATCGACTGTGCCATGACATGGTTAAAAGAATTGCAACCGGGCATTTTACTGACCTTTCACTAATCCTGCAGTCTCTCCGAGACACAAACCAGGGTTTTACACAATTTCCCCATGCACCCCCGTTGAGCGGCTGGGGCTCTGGTCGCAGAGGTAGAAAGGTTCTTTCTCTTGGCTTCAACCTGGGCCTTGATGTTTTCGTGTCTGCGGGGACAGCGGTAGGAAAATGTGGGGTTATTGTCATCGTCGAACAAGCAGCGATGAGTTGTTGCCCTGCATATGTAGTAGTGAAGGCCCAATGCACACAGACTGCACTTCTGGATAGGGTGCTGACACTTGTTGGTGGGGTGGGAGAGCTCGTAGCACTTGAAGCACTGCTGGATCTCATAGTATCATTCCCTGTTTACTTGGTGGGGTTGTATTTGTAAGCCGAAGCAGTAGAAACCTTGTGTGGCAATCTGGGTGGCGGCAGCTAAGGTGGTGAAAGTAATCTTCGTTGATGATTTGTCGGTGCTGCAGAAAATCTAGGTTGAATACACCCAAGTTTGGATTTTCGTCCTCGATATTGTCCATGATCTTATGTTGCGGTCGGTCAGCGATCCATTGGCTAGTCCTGTTGGTAAAACAGTTTTTCTGGTCAGGAACTGACGTGGGTAGTGAGGATGTAGGTGGTGCGTCTTGCGAAGTATGGCATCGTTGGTCAAAAGTTTTTTTAGTTCTTCCTCACATGAAAAGAAGAGCACGATATCATCACCTTCCAGACTAATGTCAATGGTTGTATTGCTAGCCACGTCCTTCAGGACCTTCAGAACATCTCCTTTCCCGAAAGCATGACCTTCAAGAGCGGGAATGATTGGGCGTTCTGCAGTTTTCTTCACATATATTTTTGTGAAGAAAGACATTGTTTTTCAAAAGCGGCAAAAGCGGTTTAGTAGTTGCTGCAGGCCTTCTGCTGTGTGTGTGGTGATCGCTGCGTCGTCGGCGAAAAGGAACTCCCTGAGGATTCGCATATGTACTTTCGTGTTTGCTCGGAGTCTGGATAGATTATAGAGCGTTCAATCAGATCTTGCACGGAGATATATGCCCTCTGTGGTTGTTCCAAAGGCATGCTTGACTAGGAGCGTGAAGAAGATGCCGAACTGGGTTGGAGCAAGAGCGCACCCCTGTTTAACACCACTGTTAATGTTGAATGTTCTCAGAAGTTGAGCCGTCTTACTTGACTGTTCCCTTCATGTCCTTGTGAAACGATTGTATCATGCTGAGTAGGGTGGGTGGGCAGTCAATTTTGGCCGAGATCTTGAAGAGTCCATCCCTGCTCACGAGGTCGAAGGCCTTTGTAAGGCATAGATAAGGTCAAAGAAGGCGATGTACAAGGTTTTTCTCTGCTCCCTTCACTTTTCTTGAAGCTCTCTCAGGAAGAACACCATGCCAGTGGTCGACCTCTCTGCTCGAAAACCGCACTGTGACTTTTAGCAAGAATCTGAAGCCTGACCAAGAAAACCCTGGTGAAGAGTTTGTTGACGACACTGAGGAGGGAGATGCTCCGATAGTTGTTGACATCGCTTCTGTCACCTTTATTTTTGTAGAGAGTGATGATGTTTGCATCTCTCATGTCTTGTGGCACCGAGCCCTCCCTCCAGCACTGGCTCAGAAGTTTATGAAGCTCAGTTTTAAGTGTTCCACGAGCGCACTTGAGAACTTCAGGCGGAATCCCGTCGTCTCCTGAGACCTTCCCTGAGGAATGTGAATCCACTGCTGTCTCAACTTCTTCCACAGTCGGTTCAAGGTCAAGTTCTTCCATGATGGGTAGGCACTCGATTACATCTAACGCCTCTACGCTGACCAAGTTCTCTCTGGAGTAGAGTTCGGAGTAATGTTCCACCCAGCGATTCATCTGTTGATTGCTGGTGTTGACTTTTTGATGTGTAGTACTACACATCAAAAAGTCAACACCAGCAATCAACAGCCAATTAATTCACAACTATATTCTACCCACTTCAATACTCCGTACCAATATAGAAGCATCAAGAGGAAGTATGGGCCAATAGGCCCTTTGCAGTTACTTCCAGTCTTATGCTCTCACATCCAATTAATACCCATTGTTTCATGTTCTATCTTGTATTTGTCACAGGTTTGTTCACCTCATCCAAAACTGTTGTACCATATCACCTCACCCAAATGCGAGTAAAAATATGGAAGCAAATGGCGTGTTTACAGGTTACAGTTGTGTGTGTAAACTGAAATCAGGTGTAAGTCGTGTGTGTGGGAGTGTGTAAATAGGGATGATAGTGGACAGAGTGTATCGTGATCCGGCCTGTACTCCTCTTGACATACCAGAAAACATTAGAAGGAAACTACTCCAAGCTTGTACTAAAGAGGCACCCTTCTTGAGCCCGGATGGACACATGTATAAGGAATTAGATGGGGTCGCCATGGGTTCTCCCCTAGGTGTCCTGTTTGCAAACTTCTACATGGGTACCATCGAGCAAAAAGTCTTAGTCGACATGAACTTGAAACTGGCCATATACTGCAGGTATGTTGACGACATTTTTACACAGGTACCTGATGTCAAACATCTGTAGGAGCTGAAGGAGGCATTTGAGCAGAATTCTGTGTTGCGTTTCACTTACGAGATGGAGCAGGATGGGAAGCTGCCCTTTCTAGATATAACAGTCATGGAAAGGAGCGGAGGTTTCCACACTGCAGTCTACACTAAGGAAACAAACATAGGAATGCGCCTAAATGCCAACAGTGACTGCCCAGACAGGTACAAGAGGAGTGTTGTTAACGCTTATGTCGACCGTGCTCTCAGCCACAGCTCAGAATGGAAGCAAGTCGACGAAGAACTCTGTAGGGTAAGGCAGGTCCTAGTCAACAACGGCTTCTCCAATGGTTTCGTTGAAGACATCATAAGAAGAAAAGTGAAACGCCATGCAACTTCTGAAGAGACAATTAACTCAACACCTATACCCCCCCCCCCCCTATTAGACTATTTTATAGGAACTTCTTTTCCACAGCTCATAAAACGGAGGAAAGGGTCCTGAAAGATATTGTTAATAGAAACGTTATCCCTACAGACAAAAATCAGAAGACACAACTGACGATTTACTATAAAACCAAGAAAACGGCCAGCCTACTCATGAGAAACTCTCTAGACACAAAGCAGAACGCTTTAAAAGAGACCAATGTCGTCTATGCCTTCAAATGCCCTCTTGGGGACTGTAAGCCTCAAAAAACTCAGCATATAGGCAAGACAACAACATCTCTTTCCAGGCGTTTAAGGATGCATAAGCAACAGGGTTCCATTAAGGAACATATAATCTCTTCCCACAACCAACCACTCACCAGAGAAATCTTAGCAAACAACACAGAAATCATCGATAGATACAGCGATAGCAGGCGGCTTGACATCTGCGAGGTACTACACATCAAGAAGTCAACACCAGCAATCAACAGCCAATTAATGCACAACTATATTCTACCCACTTCAAGACTCCGCTCCAATATAGAAGCATCAAGAAATATGGGCCAATAGGCCCTCTGCAAAAACTTCCATTCTTACCTTCAATACCCATTCTTTCATGTTCTGGCTTGTGTTGAAAGTTTGTTCTCACTTCATCCAAAACTGTTGTAACATATCACCTCACCCAAATGAAGATATAAAAAAACGAAGATGATTAAGCTCTATTCAGTTATAGTTGTGTGTGTGTGTAAACTATAGTCTTTGAAAATGTAATAAGTTTTACGAAACGCGCTCAAGTGTCGCGTCAGACTAGAAATAAAAATGAATTTTGGAGAATATATTTTTGAATTACCATCAACAGTGAAAAGCAACATAAGAAAGATCGAGAAAATTCGTGTTAGAATTATTAAATATACATATATATATATATATATATATATATATATATATATATATATATATATATATATATATATATATATATATATATATATATATATATATAAATATATATATATATATATATATATATATATATATATATATATATATATATATATATATATATATATATATATATATATATATATTAGTATATTTTGGTAGCAGTCTTTCCTGTAGACATATATTATTAAATATGACCGAAAAAGTAAGATTAATAATTCTAACACGAATTTTCTCAATCTTTCGTACATTTCTTTTCACTGTTGGTGGTAATTCAAAAATCAATTCTCCAAAATTCATTTTTATTTCTAGTCTGACGCGACACTTGAGCGCGTTTCGTAAAACTTATTACATTTTCAAAGACTTTAGTTTACACATACACAACTGAATAGAACATACACATCTCCGATTTGTTTATATCTACATTTGAGTGAGGTGGATGGGGTGAGGTGGTATTAATAGGGTATTAAATTCATGAACACAAGACAGAACACGAAACAATGGGTATTGAATGGAAGTGATTGTAGAAAGCCTATTGGTCCATATTTCTTGATGCTTCTATATTGGAGCGGAGTCTTGAGGTGGGTAGAATATAGTTGTGCATTAATTGGCTGTTGATTGCTGGTGTTGACTTCTTAATGTGTAGTGCCTTGCAAACGTCAAGCCGCCTGCTATCACTGTATCTATCGTTGATTTCTGTGTTGTTTACTAGGATTTCTCTGGCGATGGTTTGGTTGTGGGAAGAGATTATATGTTCCTTAATGGAGCCCTGTTGCTTATGCATCGTTAATCGCCTGGAAAGAGATGTTGTTGTCTTGCCTGTATACTGTTTTTTTTGGAGCTTACAGTCCCCAAGAGGGCATTTGAAGGCATAGACGACGTTTGTCTCTTTTAAAGCGTTCTGTTTTGTGTCTGGAGAGTTTCTCATGAGTAGGCTGGCCGTTTTTAATGTACGAAAGATTGAGAAAATTTGTGTTAGAATTATTAATCTTACTTTTTCGGTCATATTTAATAATATATATATATATATATATATATATATATATATATATATATATATATATATATATATATATATATATATATATATATATATATATATATATATATATATATATGTATATATATATATATATATATATATATATATATATATATATATATATATATATATATATATATATATGTCGTACCTAGTAGCCAGAACGCACTTCTCAGCCTACTATGCAAGGCTCGATTTGCCTAATAAGCCAAGTTTTCATGAATTAATATATTTTCTCTAATTTTTTTCATATGAAATGATAAAGCTACCCATTTCATTATGTATGAGGTCAATTTTTTTGTATTGGAGTTAAAATTAACGTAGATATTTGATCAAACGTAACCAACCCTACCTAACCTAACCTAACCTATCTTTATAGGTTAGGTTATTTTAGGTAGCCAAAAAAGTTAGTTTAGGTAGTCGAAAAAACATTTCATGAAAACTTGGCTTATTAGGCAAATCGGGCCTTGCATAGTTGGCCGAGAAGTGCGTTCTGGCTACTAGGTACGATATATATATATATATATATATATATATATATATATATATATATATATATATATATATATATATATATATATATATATATATATATATATATATATATATATATATATATATATATATATATATATATATATGTCGTACCTAGTAGCCAGAACGCACTTCTCAGCCTACTATGCAAGGCCCAATTTGCCTAATAAGCCAAGTTTTCATGAATTAATTGTTTTTCGACTACCTAACCTACCTAACCTAACCTAACCTAACTTTTTCGGCTACCTAACCTAACCTAACCTATAGAGATAGGTTAGGTTAGGTTAGGTAGGGTTGGTTAGGTTCGGTCATATATCTACGTTAATTTTAACTCCAATAAAAAAAATTTACCTCATACATAATGAAATGGGTAGCTTTATCATTTCATAAGAAAAAAATTTGAGGAAATATATTAATTCAGGAAAACTTGGCTTATTAGGCAAATTGGGCCTTGCATAGTAGTCCAAAAAGTGCGTTCTGGCTACTAGATACGACATATATATATATATATATATATATATATATATATATATATATATATATATATATATATATATATATATATATATATATATATATATATATATATATACGATCAAGCCTGCATGGTCCCCTGGCTGAAACTGAAAACTCACACCCCAGAAGTGACTCGAACCCATACTGCCAGGAGCATTATGCAACCGGTGTACAGGGCTACCTTGAGGTTACCTTGAGGTGCTTCCGGGGCTTAGTGTCCCCGCGGCCCGGTCGTCGACCAGGCCTCCTGGTTGCTGGACTGATCAACCAGGCTGTTAGACGCGGCTGCTCGCAGCCTGACGTATGAGTTACAGCCTGGTTGATCAGGTATCCTTTGGAGGTGCTTATCCAGTTCTCTCTTGAACACTGTGAGGGGTCGGCCAGTTATGCCACTTATGTGTAGCGGAAGCGTGTTGAACAGTCTCGGGCCTCTGATGTTGATAGAGTTCTCTCTCAAAGTACCTGTTGCACCTCCGCTTTTCAACGGGGGTATTCTGCACATCCTGCCATGTCTTCTGGTCTCATGTGATGTTATTTTTGTGTGCAGGTTTGGGACCAAGCCCTCAATTATTTTCCACGTGTAAATTATTATGTATCTCTCCCGCCTGCGCTCAATGGAGTACAGATTTAGGCTCTTGGCCTAAACGCCCCACACGAGAGGGGCACCTTATCCACTCAACCATCTTGACCAGACAAAAGCTGATGGTACCCGAGGCTATTTCCCCATCAACTCGCCGGCACTCTGATGGTAATCTTGGTCATAGTATTGGCGTGTAGTATAATATAATGGGCGTAAGGCAGTACAGTGGTCATTGTTGATGGTGTAAGGCAGTACAGTGGTCATTGCTGATGGTGTAAGGCAGTAAAGCGGCCATTGCTGATGGCGTAAGGCAGTACAGCGGCCATTGTTGATGGTGTAAGGCAGTACAGTGGTCATTGTTGATGGTGTAAGGCAGTACAGTGGTCATTGTTGATGGTGTAAGGCAGTACAACGGTTATTGTTGATGGTGTAAGGCAGTACAGCGGTCATTGTTGATGGTGTCAGACAGTACAGTGGTCATTGTTGATGGTGTAAGGCAGTACAGTGGTCATTGGTGATGGTGTAAGGCAGTACAGCGGCCATTGCTGATGGCGTAAGGCAGTACAGCGGCCATTGTTGATGGTGTAAGGCAGTACAGTGGTCATTGTTGATGGTGTAAGGCAGTACAGTGGTCATTGTTGATGGTGTAAGGCAGTACAACGGTCATTGTTGATGGTGTAAGGCAGTACAGCGGTCATTGTTGATGGTGTCAGACAGTACAGTGGTCATTGTTGATGGTGTAAGGCAGTACAGTGGTCATTGCTGATGGTGTAAGGCAGTACAGCAGTCATTGTTGATGGTATAAGGCAGTACAGCGGCCATTGTTGATGGTGTAAGGAAGTACAGTGGTCATTGTTCATGGTGTAAGGCAGTACAGCAGTCATTGTTGATGGTGTAAGGCAGTACAACGGTCATTGTTGATGGTGTAAGGAAGTACACAGGCCATAGGTGATGGTGTAAAGCAGAACAGCGGTCATTGTTGAAGGTGTAAGGCAGTACAGCGGTCATTGTTGATGGTGTCAGACAGTACTGCGGTCATTGTTGATGGTGTAAGGCAGTACAGCGGTCATTGTTGATGGTGTAAGGAAGTACAGCGGTCATTGTTGATGGTGTAAGGCAGTACAGCGGTCATTGTTGATGGTGTAAGGCAGTACAGCGGTCATTGTTGATGGTGTAAGGCAGTACAGCAGTCATTGTTGATGGTGTCAGACAGTACAGCGGTCATTGTTGATGGTGTAAGGCAGTACAGCGGCCATTGTTGATGGTGTAAGGAAGTACAGTGGTCATTGTTGATGGTGTAAGGCAGTACAACGGTCATTGTTGATGGTGTAAGGCAGTACAGCAGTCATTGTTGATGGTGTAAGGCAGTACAACGGTCATTGTTGATGGTGTAAGGAAGTACACAGGCCATAGGTGATGGTGTAAGGCAGAACAGCGGTCATTGTTGATGGTGTAAGGCAGTACAGCGGTCATTGTTGATGGTGTAAGGAAGTACAGCGGTCATTGTTGATGGTGTAAGGCAGTACAGCGGTCATTGTTGATGGTGTAAGGCAGTACAGCGGTCATTGTTGATGGTGTAAGGCAGTACAACGGTCATTGTTGATGGTGTAAGGCAGTACAGTGGTCATTGTTGATGGTGTCAGACAGTACAGCAGTCATTGTTGCTGGTGTAAGGCAGTACAACGGTCATTGTTGATGGTGTAAGGCAGTACAGCAGTCATTGTTGATGGTGTAAGGCAGTACAACGGTCATTGTTGATGGTGTAAGGCAGTACAGTGGTCATTGTTGATGGTGTAAGGCAGTACAACGGTCATTGTTGATGGTGTCAGACAGTACAGCAGTCATTGTTGATGGTGTCAGACAGTACAGTGGTCATTGTTGATGGTGTAAGGCAGTACAACGGTCATTGATGATGGTGTAAGGCAGTACAGCAGTCATTGTTGATGGTGTAAGGCAGTACAACGGTCATTGTTGATGGTGTAAGGCAGTACAGTGGTCATTGTTGATGGTGTAAGGCAGTACAACGGTCATTGTTGATGGTGTCAGACAGTACAGCGGTCATTGTTGATGGTGTCAGACAGTACAGTGGTCATTGTTGATGGTGTAAGGCAGTACAACGGTCATTGATGATGGTGTAAGGCAGTACAGCAGTCATTGTTGATGGTGTAAGGCAGTACAACGGTCATTGTTGATGGTGTAAGGCAGTACAGTGGTCATTGTTGATGGTGTAAGGCAGTACAACGGTCATTGTTGATGGTGTCAGACAGTACAGCGGTCATTGTTGATGGTGTAAGGCAGTACAGCAGTCATTGTTGATGGTGTCAGACAGTACAGCGGTCATTGTTGATGGTGTAAGGCAGAACAGCGGTCATTGTTGATGGTGTAAGGCAGTACAGCAGTCATTGTTGGTGGTGTAAGGCAGTACAGTGGTCATTGTTGATGGTGTAAGGCAGTACAACGGTCATTGTTGATGGTGTAAGGCAGTACAGCAGTCATTGTTGATGGTGTAAGGCAGTACAACGGTCATTGTTGATGGTGTAAGGCAGTACAGTGGTCATTGTTGATGGTGTAAGGCAGTACAACGGTCATTGTTGATGGTGTCAGACAGTACAGCGGTCATTGTTGATGGTGTCAGACAATCAGTGGTCATTGATAATGGTGTAAGGCAGTACAGCGGTCATTGTTGATGGTGTAAGGCAGTACAGCAGTCATTGTTGGTGGTGTAAGGCAGTACAGTGGTCATTGTTGATGGTGTAAGGCAGTACAGCGGTCATTGTTGATGGTGTAAGGCAGTACAGCGGTCATTGTTGATGGTGTAAGGCAGTACAGTGGTCATTGTTGATGGTGTAAGGCAGTACAGTGGTCATTGTTGGTGGTGTAAGGCAGTACAGTGGTCATTGTTGATGGTGTAAGGCAGTACAGCGGTCATTGTTGATGGTGTAAGGCAGTACAGTGGTCATTGTTGATGGTGTAAGGCAGTACAACGGTCATTGTTGATGGTGTAAGGCAGTACAGCAGTCATTGTTGATGGTGTAAGGCAGTACAGTGGTCATTGTTGATGGTGTAAGGCAGTACAGCAGTCATTGTTGATGGTGTAAGGCTGAACAGCGGTCATTGTTGATGGTGTAAGGAAGTACAGCGGTCATTGTAGATGGTGTCAGACAATCAGTGGTCACTGATAATGGTGTAAGGCTGGACAACGGTCACTGTTGATAGTGTAAGGCAGTTAAGCAGTAATTGTTGATGATGTAAGGCAGTTCATTAGCAATTCCTAATTGTTTAAGGTATCACAGCTGTCATTATTAATGGTGCAAGGAACTTCAGCGGTCATTATTGATTGAGTAAAGCAGTATAGGTCTCATTCCTGGCCGGTCAGGGATTGAACGCTGACCTGCAAGAAGCGAGACCGTACACTATACCTTTCATATGTCACACCTGTACTTACATGTTTGTGCAAGTGTTATATGCTAATTTGTTGGCAGATAAGCTTGTTATCCATGAGAAGTCACAGAGAGCTGTACCACCTACAAGACACCACAGACACCTTGCATGCTCTGGCTTCTCCAACAGCCACCATTAACAAAGACCATAGCCGCCATTACAGTCCCCAGGACATGGATCATTATGTGACGTACCAAAATTTGATGTTTAAGGATCAGCTCTCTCACACACCATTTCAGCTGAGGCTTTTTACCAGTTACACTAACCCATTATACTTTTACAATAAACTAACACACATTTTACTGTAGTTTATTTATAACCACCAATAGTTGCATAAGCTATATGTACAGATAAAGCCTCCCTACGTGTATAGAAAAACACCTAGCAAGTTAAATATTAAAATGCAGTCCACTTTAAAATCAATATAAAGTAAATTAAAGTAAATAATACAAATCCTTCATTCTCGCAGAGTTCAGTGGGAGACGACGGCGCGGGTGGGAAGTGGGTGGCGGGGGGGAACCTTGCCGTTATCCAGTGTAATCCTCACCATCCTCTGGCGGCGCTCCTTCACTTCTTCTTTCTTGTCCTTATTGTTACGGTGTGAGACCTTTGTCTGACGTTTGCCGAGGGCGTGTGCAGCAAGTTGTTTCTGTGCGTCGAGTGCTGTGTATTGTTGCTCAACGACAGCACACCTCTCCCACTCCCCAAGCCTCATTGTGTATACTTCAAACACCCTGGGAGAGCCCCAGGAGACGCAGACTGTCACTGGGACGCACCTCATAACTATGTTTGGAGTGTAATAATCATGATGACTATGTTGGGAGTGTAATAGTCATGACGACTATGTTTGGAGTGTAATAGTCATGACGACTATGTTTGGAGTGTAATAGTCATGATGACTATGTTGGGAGTGTAATAGTCATGACGACTATGTTGGGAGTGTAATAGTCATGACGACTATGTTGGGAGTGTAATAGTCATGATGACTATGTTGGGAGTGTAATAGTCATGATGACTATGTTGGGAGTGTAATAGTCATGACGACAATGTTTGGAGTGTAATAGTCATGATGACTATGTTGGGAGTGTAATAGTCATGACGACTATGTTGGGAGTGTAATAGTCATGACGACTATGTTGGGAGTGTAATAGTCATGATGACTATGTTGGGAGTGTAATAGTCATGATGACTATGTTGGGAGTGTAATAGTCATGATGACTATGTTGGGAGTGTAATAGTCATGATGACTATGTTGGGAGTGTAATAGTCATGACGACTATGTTTGGAGTGTAATAGTGTAATAGTCATGATGACTATGTTGGGAGTGTAATAGTCATGACGACTATGTTGGGAGTGTAATAGTCATGACGACTATGTTGGGAGTGTAATAGTCATGATGACTATGTTGGGAGTGTAATAGTCATGTTGACTATGTTGGGAGTGTAATAGTCATGATGACTATGTTGGGAGTGTAATAGTCATGACGACTATGTTGGGAGTGTAATAATCATGATGACTATGTTGGGAGTGTAATAGTCATGACGACTATGTTGGGAGTGTAATAGTCATGATGACTATGTTGGGAGTGTAATAGTCATGACGACTATGTTGGGAGTGTAATAGTCATGATGACTATGTTGGGAGTGTAATAGTCATGATGACTATGTTGGGAGTGTAATAGTCATGATGACTATCTTGGGAGTGTAATAATCATGATGACTATGTTGGGAGTGTAATAGGCATGATGAGTATGTTGGGAGTGTAATAGTCATGATGACGATGTTGGGAGAGTAATAGTCATCTTGACTATGTTGGGAGTGTAATAGTCATAAGTCATAATTCATGATGACTATGTTGGGATTGTAATATAGTCATAAGTCATAAGACGCCAAGGTCTCTGGCGCCTTAAAACCAGTTGCTTCGGGCAGATGGGACTCGTTAGCCTGGAAAGGCAGCTCATCTTGAGGAAGCAATACCCCGAATTCAAACCTCTGCAGTCTTGTGGCTAAACCCACTCTTGGGAAAGGCTTCGGGAGTCAACCCTGAGGAAAAATCCGGAGTCGGAGTCCCTAAGGCAGTTTGCAGCTGTTTATTGCTACATTCTGGCAACTCCTGCGGCGACCCGACGGTGCCAAGCGTATCGGCGCCTGCCCTTCCCTTGGATCACATCGGTGGCGTGGAGAGGGTGGATCTGCTGCATGGGCAACAGCCGGTTCTCCATAATTACTGCCCAGGCCTGTGCCCTGCAGAGGACGCTCCAGCATCGTCTTGGTGATGGCTCAACACAGGAAGAGACAGTTACCGGTGATAAGCCAACCACTCAATTGGCATAGAGTAAGGCGCCAGGGGTTGCTTCCGTCGGTGGGAGAAAACATCCGATTTCATAGGACAGCTACCGCCCGCCTCAAGTTGGGCAGCCCCCAGCCAATGAGGGGCTGTCCCGCCACGGTCCGCCTGCTCCACTGGGTGCGCGGGGCTTAGGCCACAATCCAATAAGCAGATTGTCAACCCATGCACCAGGCAAAAGAAAACAAACACAGAACCACCCAGCTCTCAAACTGGGCACATGGAATGTAAGGACCATGACACCGGGTCTCTCAGAAGATCTACTGGAAGTGAACGACGCCCGCAAGACAGCTGTGATCAACAATGAACTGCGCAGGCTCCAGATGGACATAGTCGCCCTGCAGGAGACACGTCTGCCCGCAACCGGCAGCATATGGGAGAAGAACTTTACCTCACACACAGAGATCACACTAATGTGATGCATCAAATGAACAAATCCACAAGGGTCGTGACGAGGATTTGAACCTGCGTCCTTGTGGATTTGTTCATTTGATGCATCACGTTAGTGTGATCTCTGTGTGTGATGATGTAAGGGCGAAGAGGGAGAACGGCCTATTGACATAGCTCGGGTGCAGGGGGGGGGGGTTGTGTAAAAGCCTGGTTTGTGCCTCGGAGAGGCTACGGGATTCAGTAAGTTCAGTAGAACTTCGGTTTCAACCCTTTTACCCTGTCGTAGCTCAGTCGATTAAGGCAGTGTCTGGGATGCTCCCAGATGCAGGTTCGAATCCTCGTCACGGTCCTTTTGGATTTGTTCAGGACTTAACCTTCTTCTGGCAGGGCAAACCACCAGAAGAGGTAAGGGAGCATGGCGTTGGCTTTGCCATTAGAAACAGGTTGTTAGGGTCCATAGTACCGCCCACGGAGGGGTCTGCAAGGATCATCAAACTTCAGTTCTATACAGCAGTAGAAATGATCAGCTTCATCAATGCCTATGCACCAACACTGACCTCCTCTACCAAAGCGAAGGACAAGTTCTATGATGACCTCGGCCTAGCTCTCAGAGACATACCTCAACAAGAGCCAGTCTTCCTCCTAGGAGATTTTAATTCAAGAGTTGGTTCTGATCACAGCTCTTGGCCTTCCTGCCTGGGCCAGTTTGGATTTGGGAAGATGAATGAGAGTGGGCAGCGCCTCCTGGAGTTCTGCTGCTGTCATGATCTCTGCATCACCAATTTCTTCTTCGACACCAAGCCCCAGCATAAGGTTTCCCGGAGACATCCCAGGTCTAAGCATTGGCACCAACTCAACCCGGTGCTTACGGGACGTAACAATCTGAGAAATGTCGAACTGACCCACAGCTTCCAGAGCGCAGATTGCGACACCGACCACTCTCTCGTCGTTTGCAGAGTAAAGTTCCAGCCCCGGAAAATTCACAGAGCAAAGAAGGAGGGAAGACCACGCATTAACGTAAACAAGACCCATGACCTTCACAAGGTGCAGGAATTCACTGCGGCGCTGGTAAATGCTCTTCCTGTACCACCCTGCGATAGCGCAAATGAGAGGTGGTTACATCTCAGAGGCACTATTTTCAACACTGCCAATGTCCACCTTCGGTAAGAGGCAGAACAAGTCAACAGATTGGTTTGAGGCCAGTGCAGAGGAACTGTTACCCCTCGTAGAGGAAAAGAGACGAGCTCTCTCATCCTACAAGAACCGGCCCACAGAAAGGAACCTACAGGCCCTCCGTACTGCCCGCAGTAGAGTTCAACAAACTGCGAGGCGTTGTGCTAACGATTACTGGCTTCGACTCTGTTCCAGCATCCAGACTGCAGCCACTGTCGGTAACATAAGAGCCATGTACGAAGGGATCAAACAGGCAACAGGCCCTAAACAAAACCGAACGGCTCCTCTAAAGTCAGCCACTGGAGAGATCATTAAAGACCGTGATCAACAGTTGAATCGCTGGGTGCAACATTACTTCGAACACTACTCCAGAGAGAACTTGGTCAGCGTAGAGGCTTTGGATGCAATTGAATGCCTGCCCATCATGGAAGAACTTGATCTTGAATCAACTGTGGAAGAAGTTGAGACAGCAGTGGATTCACTTTCCTCAGGAAAGGCTCCAGGAGACGACGGGATTCCGCCTGAAGTTCTCAAAGTGAGCTCGTGGAACACATTAATCTGAGCTTCATGAACTTCTGTGCCAGTGCTGGAGGGAGGGCTCGGTGCCACAAGACATGAGAGATGCAAACATCATCACTCTCTACAAAAATGAAGGTGACAGAAGCGATGTAAACAACTATCGCGGTATATCCCTCCTCAGCGTCGTTGGCAAACTCTTTGCTAGGGTCGTTTTGGTCAGGTTTCAGATTCTTGCCGAAAGAGTGTACTCCGAGTCACAGTGTGGTTTCCGAGCAGAGTGGTCGACCACTGACATGGCGTTCTCCCTGAGACAGCTTCAAGAAAAGTGCAGGGAGCAGAGAAAAGCCTTGTACATTGTCTTCATTGACCTTACAAAGGTCTTCGACCTCGTGAGTAGGGACGGACTCTTCAAGATCTTGGCCAAAATTGGCTGTCCACCCACCCTACTCAGCATGATACAATCGTTCCCACAGGACATGAAGGGGACAGTCGTGTACGACGGCTCAACTGCTGAACCATTCAAAATTAACAGTGGTTTAAACAGGGCTGTGTTCTTGCTCCAACCCTGTTCGGCATCTTCTTCGCGAACCTCGTCAAGCATGCCTTTGGAACAACCACAGAAGGCATCTATCTCCGTACAAGATCCGATGGAAAGCTCTATAATCTATCCAGAATCCGAGCAAAGACAAAAGTACAGATGCGAATCCTCAGGGAGTTCGTCTTCGCCGACGACGCAGCGATCACCCCACACACAGCAGAAGGCCTGCAGCAGCTACTCAACCGCTTTGCCGCAGTCTGTTCCGCATGTGGCCTGACAATCAGCCTGAAGAAGACACAGGTAATGGGACAAGATGTCAATGAGCTACCCTGTATAAATATAGCAGACTATGTGCTGGAGGCAGTTCACGTGTACCTGAGCTCCACAATCTCAGACACCCTTTCCCTGGACACTGAGCTCAACAGGCGTATCGGGAAGGCCGCAACAACACTGGCCAGGCTCACAAAGCGCGTTTGGGAAAATGACAAACTGACAGTGCACACCAAGGCACAAGTCTACATGGCATGTGTGGTGAGTACACTTCTCTACGGCTCGGAATCGTGGACCCTACACTCTCGCCAGGAGAGACGGCTTAATACCTTTCACATGCGGAACCTGAGAAGCATCCTTGACATCACGTGGAAAGACCACGTCACTTACAACACTGTACTCGAGAGAACAGAAATCCCTTCAATGTTCACTCTCCCGAAACAGAGACGCATGCGATGGCTGGGACATGTCACACGCATGGTCGATGGCCGCATACCGAAGGACCTCTTGTATGGAGAACTGGCATCAGGAAGGAGACCCACCGGAAGACCTCAGCTGCGTTTCAAAGATGCCAGCAAATGCGACCTCAAGCAGATGAACATCGACATCAACACTTGGGAGGCAGCAGCTGCGGACAGATCTGCCTGGAGATGTAAAGTGCAGAAGGGACTCCAGCAATTCGAGGATGAACTGAAGAGGCAGGCGGAGGATAATAGATTTCAGAGGAGGTCTCGACCACTGTCAGACGCACCCACTTCGGCGTTTATCTGCGCTCGCTGCAGTCGAGACTGTCATTCTCGGGTTGGTCTTCACAGCCACAGCAGGCGCTGCATCCAACTACACTACAACAACTAGACACCCAGGGCACAACTCCATAACCCCACGGGATTGATGGATGCCTACTACTACTACTAATAGTCATAATGACTATGTTGGGAGTGTAATAGTCATGGCGACTATGTTGGGAGTGTGAAAGTCAAGACGATTATGTTGGGAGTGTAATAGTCATGATGACGGTGTTAGAAGTGTAAGAGTCAAGATGACTATGTTGGGAGTGTAATAGTCATGATGACTATGTTGGGAGTGTAATAGTCATGATAACTATGTTGGGAGCATAATAGTCATGATGACTATGTTGAGAGTGGAACAGTCATGATGACTATGTTGGAGTTTTATAGACATGATGACTATGTTGGAAGTGTTATAGTCATGATCACTATGTTGGAGAGTAATAGTCATGATGACTTTGTTGGGAGAGTAATAGTCATGATGACTTTGTTGGGAGTATTACGGTTGTGGGGGAAAACCTGACTCCAATAACTAATAATTAAATATATACTTCGATAGCTATGAAGGACCACCACCTTTTGAGGAAAAGTGGAAAACAAAATAAGACAATGGTAAAACTGATCCCAAGAACTAGTGTTCTATGGATCTTAGTGCAACTGTATTTTTTATACAAATAGAGTCAAATTAACCTACACAAAATTGGTGGTTACAAAAGATTAATACATCCCTAACATTATTCTGGTGCTGGTTCTTCACCAGAGTAAATAAAATATGAAAGTAAATAAGGTTGATTGGAATAGATTAATTGGAGGTAAATGCACCTCAATATACTGGATAGAATAGTGCAGTATATAGATCAATGAGTTAATATAATAGATCTCTTTGGGAGATCACTACTTTAACTACAGAGTTATTGCTACAGATAAAAAAGGGACAGCTTAGCTGTAAATCTAGAGAGGTTGAATCGGTTGCCACACTCCACCGACGACGTGTTGCATACCGCAAATTGTTGCACATGAAGGTGAGGAAGCCTAGCACCTCGGTTGGCGTCGCCTTGTTACTGAAAGGTAATTACATTGTAGAAATCTTCTACATAACAGGTAACTACAAATGTGTAACGGTTCTATTGTTACGTAAAGTATGGTGATAATAAATACAGACACTAAGAGAATATACATATATTTAGTTGAGTATACAGAAGCATGCAGGTGATATCTTGTCGAGCAATGGCGTGAGTTGAGCGCACTGAGAGTCGGTACGGTATCTCGCAAGTGTCTGTTCTAGACCACACTTGAAAGTAGACTATTTAATGTTTGCTACTCAGCAGCTTATATGCTTGGGCAACACCTCACCTCATTCATCTCCAAAGGTTGACAGGAATATTAACAATGCATTTGGAGCGAGTATATTATTGGGATAATCTACTCGCTACAGAACTCCCCCTCCCAGGGGATGAAAGGAAAAATATTTGATCAAGGAACCTAGTTGGTCGGTGAATTGTACTCCCTGCTCACGTTACATAACCATCAAAGTTAACTTCCTCCTCTTCGCTGATGTCATCTAACTGGTGTCTTAGGGTAGGAGGTCGCACTGGATCGTCCGTCGTCGTAGGATCAGGTGGTGGTGCAGCTGGTAACTGGGGATGTAGGGTGGGAGGTCGTACAGGATCGTCCGTTGTCGTAGGCGGCGGTGCTGCTGGTAACTGTGGTCGAAAAGTGAACTGCGTAGTCGGCGGATATTGCTCTGGAGGGATGTCTGGGGCAGCGTCACAGTGTGCTGGTTTAAGGCGATCGATGGAGATGTTTACCCGCTGTCCTCGGTATTCAATGGTGAAGAACTTCGGTGTTCGAGAAACCACTTTAAATGGTCCTTCATAAGGTGAATGTAGAGGGCGTCGAACAGTGTCGACTCTTACAAACACGTGTTCAGTTGTGTGGAGCTCATGAGGCACATATGTAGCACGAGTTGTCGGTTGGCGTGGTGGTGTAGGCCGAATGCTTGTCATGGCCGCCCGTAATTTCTGGACAAAAGTGGGGTCTGGGGGTGTGATAAGTGGCGTCGGGGTTAAGAATTCGCCCGGAAGCCGCAGGCTAGATCCGTATACTAAGTCTGCCACCGAGAATCCACTGGCCTCCTTCGTGGCCGAACGAATGCCAAGCAAGACTAATGGATGGTTGTCAATCCAATCATCAGGGCGTGCTTGAGCTCTTAGGGCAGCTTTTAGTTATCTATTAAAGCGTTCTACCATTCCGTTTGACTCAGGGTGGTATGCTGTGGTTCGGTTATGTGTGGTGCCAAGGAATTCCATAAGTTCCTTCCATAGATATGATTCGAACTGTCGTCCTTGGTCGGTGATGACAGAGGGGCTGCCAAAACGGGCGACCCATCCAGAGAGCAAAGCCTGGGCCACTGACTCAGCTGAAATGTTGATTAATGGGATTGCTTCCGGCCATCTGGAGAATCGATCGATGCAGGTGAGTAGATAAGAATATCCTCTTGCCGACGGTAACGGTCCAACGATGTCTACATGCACCACCTCGAAACGGTCAGAAGGTAACGGAAACTGTTGAAGAGGGCTCTTTGTGTGACGATGTGTTTTCGCTCGCTGGCACTGGAGACATGAGCGAGTCCATCGTCGAACATCGGCATTGATTCCTGGCCATACAACACGCTCCGTTAGTAGTTTCTGGGAAGCACGTACTCCTGGGTTTGCTAGGGAGTGAAATACTGAGAACGTTTTCCAGCGAAACTGGGCAGGAATGTAGGGCCTAAGTGCTCCCGTCCGTGAGGTGTCACAGATTATACTTCCGCCACATTCCATGGGAATCTCGATGAACCGGAGTGCTGTGTGTCACGTGGAGGTGGTCCGGTCGGGGCTCTGCTAACACTCGGCTGCTAGGGGCTCAAAGGCCCAAATACTCAGCCCCTCCGACTCCCTGGATTCACCGGAGTCTCCTTGGTCACACAAGAGAGGACCAACAATGCCCACCTCTGCAGGTCTTTGCTTCCACCACAAAGGGGTGCCACTGATTCACCCTGGAAGCCCTTCAGTCAAACACGGGGAAACTGCTGTTAACAGTTCCGGCCTAGACCCGTGGGGGAGTGAAGGAAGACTCAGGCTTACCTTATAACCATAACCTCCCTGAGCCTTGCCTGCCAGACAAAAAAAAAGGTTGCAGGAACTCCTTTCCCGCCTGTCTTCTCTATCTTCCTCTTAGCAAGGTCGCCAGCTGGGTTATTATATCTGCACCCCAGCAATGCAGTTCAGTGGGTGTATTATATATTGTTTGTAGCCAGAAATGTATGCTCATAGAGAAATATCATAAATGGAGGCACACTCAAACACAGTAATAAAATGTGTGGATTTACTGATGCAAATTACATGAACACACACACACAATCACAAGTATTACATGAATATGGAATATGGATAATGAGTCTGGAGATCGTCAGCCTCTTCTTCCACGACCTCCAACACTCCTTCAACTGGGCAGGAAGACAGGAGTCTCACACTCTCACAGGAGGGCCTCTTCACCACGTCGGCACCTCTTCTTCACTGTCCTGCCATCCATACACACTGTCCTCTCTGACAGTCCTGGACACAAGCTGCTTTGCAGCCTACTCTACTATTAAAGTAATAAAGTCTTGCTGCCACATACACAAGTAAATATTGTGGCCTAACTAGCCTACTCATACAAGGGGTAATGGGAGGGAAAAATGATCTACCTTACACTCCTGGCTCACGACGCCTGTCCCTCGATGGTGTGAGGTTCCCACGCTTCCTTGGGTCGATCCTCGACGATCCAGGACGTTCCACAGGTCCTCAGGTGTCGTGAAGCCTTCGCGTCGTCGCCGTTCCAATCCCTGAGATTCAGCTGCCCCAATTTTGGTTCATCGATGGGCGCTGAGCTAATCACTATTTTTCCCCACACTCGCCTTTCCCACAGGGCGTTGCTCCTTGTCCTAGGCACGGTGTCGTCCTTCCAAGATTCTCAGTGGATGTGACCCCAGTCACAGCTAGGCCTGCCCGCCCACCTTCCAGACCTCAACGTCCAGCCGGCGGCGCCGCCCAGCGTCGTCGCCGACTATTTTCCAAGTTTGGCAATCCTCTGCTCACTGAACTTGGTTCCTCTTTTGCTTCCCAGAAGCGCAGGGTCTCCAATAATTGCTATGGGCTGCGATGGCCAGCTCAATCCACTGAACAAGGCTTGCAGAGCCTCCAATCCTTGAGAGCAGACCGAGGCGCGTCCTGTCGCTTCCACGGTCAGAACCACTCTGACGTTGGCGCCGCCCGGGGCACTCGGTGACGTCATGGCGGGCCCTGATTGGTCGCCCGCGACCTACGTCGGCCAATCCGCGATCGGCAATGTCCCTTCCAAAAGGTCATATCTGCCGTAGGGGATACTGTTTCATTTTATAACAGGGCGCCAATTTTCCTTTATTTACAACTTATAATATAACTTCCTTCCCTTAACTGGCAGCCGGTCTGGTCGCCACATATATCATTAGACTCCCTGAACCTCAGAGAATCAGTAGGGAGAGCTGATATGACTCTTTAAGCCGGCAAACGAAAGAAATAGGAGAGGGCACCGTAACATACCCCTCCCCTTAAAATAAGAGTCATATCGGAAGAGCAGCACTCAAGAGGGCAATCTATACTCTTGCTCCCTCCGTTCCTGAAGTGTCACTCCTCCAGTTGGTGACGTGGCTCGTACCACCTTGCCAGTCACTTGCCTCATTATATCTCCACCTCGCATAGGACCGGGTGTGATGGGTGTTCCCTGAACACCTACAGGAAATCCTCTCTCCGTGTCTACGAGTGTACTCCAACGGCTCGTTACCACTGTAAGATTCAGTGCACGCAGCGCCTCCACCGCGTCGTGCACTCCGAGACAGTCTTGCATTTCCACTGCGTCCTACAGGTACTCCATGTTTCCTCTCATGATCTCCTCTTCGCCAATCTTCTCTCTTCTCGGTTCCTCTTCTCCCGTAGGTGCGTTGTCTCCTCACAGTGGCACTTGTAACCTGTACTCCATCCAGCAGCTTCCTCTCTTCCACACTAGGCTTTTGCGATGGCCCAATGCCCCTCTGGTTAGGCTGGCGCCTATCCTGGGTGTACCTATTCCCTGCTTTCTTCGTATTGCCTTTCCTATACCATTCGCTCCTTCGCTCCCGACGAACATCTTCACTCCTCCATGAGATTTTCTTCCCTGCAGACGTCTTCTTCGGTTCGTGGTTGGGCTCTTCCACCTCCCTGTGGCTCACCTCACCACGGTGGTTCATCTTGCACCTACCACTATTCATCTGGCCGGCATAGGGTGCCTTGCGTCGTGGCTCCTCCACTCTGCCCCTCACTGCCATTCGCTCATCCACTGAGCTTACTTTATTTACGTTTCTGTATGGAGGGAGTGCGGTCTGCAGCCTCTTCACCGCCCCAGGCGTTTGTACAGCTGCTCCTCGCCACTCCTCCACACGCATCATCAGGCTTAGTCGGAGGGCTTCGTCGGGGTTTTCCACTACCTCCGACGACCTCTCTGCACTCTCGCCCTCGTTGTCGTCGTCTCTGGCGACGTTTCCCCTGGCGAAATCGGCCTCCTCACTATCATCTGGAACGACCGATACCTCACCTGGCAGGGTTGTACCGCTGCTTGCAACATAGGCACTCCTGGCCCAATCGGGTTGTATCCTGCCTCCTCCGAGGTCATTACCCAGCACCATTTGTACATGCTCTAGGGGTAACTTAGGGGCTACAGCTACTATAGCTTTCTCGACTCCGCAGTCGGCAATCAGCTGTATTTCGTGAAGTGGCAACCTATATTCCTCCCCCACACTGCGTATCCTCACCACTCCCACAGGTGAATCATTAAATTCCTTGGGGAGAATACTCCTGGTTACCATACTTACGTCAGCACCCGTATCTCGAAGAACGGCAACCTCCATAGGGTCTGACTTTCCAAACTTCACGTTGGCCCCGAAAACGAAGGGATGTTCACCCAACTTCATTTCCCAACCATTCACGTTGGGTCCACTATAATATGGAGTGTGAACAAACACTCTCTCCTCTTCCAACATTAATCCTACATTCCTTTGGTGCTCCTCACACTCGCGGGCATAATGTCCTCTCACACCACAGTTGTAGCATCGGCCACCTCCCCTGGGCAGCCACTCGCTAGTCACTCTGGCGGTACCACTTGCAGACGTCCCCTGGGTCCTCCTTGGACTCCCTGTCGTCGTGTCCGGGACTGCAGCACTTGCTCCCGAGTTAGGTCCACTGCTCACAGCTTGGGGCTTCCTCCCAGCGTCTCTTGAGCTCTTGAACCGCGTCACTTCATCGGGCACACTACTCTTGGGAGAGTCCCCACTCGTCCTCGCTCCTCCTGAACTCCTAAAGTTCCCTCCCGACCTGGGGTAAGGCGGGTGTCTGGGTGGCCCCTCCCTCCCGAGATGTAGTGCCTCCTCCAGCATGTCGGCTCGGTCCGCTGCAGCCTTCAGGTCCTTAATACCTGCTTCTCTCAACCTTACTCGCAACTCAGGATGGAGCACTGACATAAACTTCTCCATCACTATCAGTCGTTTGATATCATCCACCGACTCCGCTTCCTCCGCCTTCAACCATCGTAGGAATTTCCGTTCCATATCCCTGGCGGTCTCGGCGTAAGTCTTTCCCGACGCTCTTGTACACTCTCTGAACCGCTTCCTATACATCTCCGGAGTCAGCCGGAATGAGTGGAGAACCGCATTCTTAATCGCGTCGTAACTAGTACACTCCTCTAGGTCCAGCATGTTATAGGCTTCCCGGGCCTCACCAGTCAACCTGCCCTGGACCAGAGCAGCCCAATCATCTTCCGGCCACTCCTTCAGAGTTGCTATCCGTTCAAAGTGTTCGAAGAACGCCTCAGCTTCTTGTGGTTCGAACGTAGGTAAGTCACGTTCCCTTACATTGAGGTCATCCCGCCGTGCAGGTAGTGAGGGCAGACCACGTTCAACGCGACGCAATTCGACTTCTTTCTTTGCCCTTATCTCCTCCAGTCGCAGTTGTCTCTCTCCTTCTTCCCGCTGCAGCCGAGCTTCTCGCTCCTCTCGCTGCAGCTCAGCCGCACGTTCCTCTCGCTGCAGCTCAGCCGCACGTTCTTCTCGCTGCAGTTTCGCTTCTCTCTCCTCTCGTCGCAGCTGGGCTTCCAGTTGCATCTTCATTATTTCCAGTTGCAGGCTCCCCTTACTACAGCTGGACCTTCCACTGCTCCCATGTTCACTGTGAATTCTCTCCACACTGGCAGGCGCTTGGGGTGGCCCTAGTCGGGACGGTTCACCTTGCGACGGCTCTCCTCGGGACGGCTCCTCTTGAGATGGCTCCTCTCCCGTCGCTTCCTCTCGAGCTGTGAGCTGTGCCATGATCTCTATCCTTCGCTCCGCTACCTTAGTCGTCCTCAACCTGATCCCAAAGTGGTTTGCCACTTGTTGGAGCTGGGCCTTGGTACACTCTTCCAAAATTCTCTCGTCCCTTGTGTCAATAAATTTCTTTACTTTGTCCTCCTCCATCTCTATATCATCGAGCATACACGACAGCACAGACAAGTTAGTAGGCACTAATTTCACCGTTTCAGTCCCTTAGCTGGTTGAGTAACAGTACCACTGAATTCACTGGCCAACTTTATTAGTACCCTGGCAACACTTGTCTTGAAATTTGGGCCACACTGTAGCTTGATCCGCGCTTCCTGGCGAAGTTCCCAGTTCGTGGCTACCGGGGTTCGAATCCTGGCAAGGTCGCCAGTTCTCTGTCACGTGGAGGTGGTCCGGTTGGGGCTCTGCTAACACTCGGCTGCTAGGGGCTCAAAGGCCCAAATACTCAGCCCCTCCAACTCCCTGGATTCACCGGAGTCTCCTTGGTCACACAAGAGAGGACCAACAATGCCCACCTCTGCAGGTCTTTGCTTCCACCACAAAGGGGTGCCACTGATTCACCCTGGAAGCCCTTCAGTCAAACACGGGGAAACTGCTGTTAACAGTTCCGGCCTAGACCCGTGGGGGAGTGAAGGAAGACTCAGGCTTACCTTATAACCATATCCTCCCTGAGCCTTGCCTGCCAGACAAAAAAAAAGGTTGCAGGAACTCCTTTCCCGCCTGTCTTCTCTATCTTCCTCTTAGCAAGGTCGCCAGCTGGGTTATTATATCTGCACCCCAGCAATGCAGTTCAGTGGGTGTATTATATATTGTTTGTAGCCAGAAATGTATGCTCATAGAGAAATATCATAAATGGAGGCACACTCAAACACAGTAATAAAATGTGTGGATTTACTGATGCAAATTACATGAACACACACACACAATCACAAGTATTACATGAATATGGAATATGGATAATGAGTCTGGAGATCGTCAGCCTCTTCTTCCACGACCTCCAACACTCCTTCAACTGGGCAGGAAGACAGGAGTCTCACACTCTCACAGGAGGGCCTCTTCACCACGTCGGCACCTCTTCTTCACTGTCCTGCCATCCATACACACTGTCCTCTCTGACAGTCCTGGACACAAGCTGCTTTGCAGCCTACTCTACTATTAAAGTAATAAAGTCTTGCTGCCACATACACAAGTAAATATTGTGGCCTAACTAGCCTACTCATACAAGGGGTAATGGGAGGGAAAAATGATCTACCTTACACTCCTGGCTCACGACGCCTGTCCCTCGATGGTGTGAGGTTCCCACGCTTCCTTGGGTCGATCCTCGACGATCCAGGACGTTCCACAGGTCCTCAGGTGTCGTGAAGCCTTCGCGTCGTCGCCGTTCCAATCCCTGAGATTCAGCTGCCCCAATCTTGGTTCATCGATGGGCGCTGAGCTAATCACTATTTTTCCCCACACTCGCCTTTCCCACAGGGCGTTGCTCCTTGTCCTAGGCACGGTGTCGTCCTTCCAAGATTCTCAGTGGATGTGACCCCAGTCACAGCTAGGCCTGCCCGCCCACCTTCCAGACCTCAACGTCCAGCCGGCGGCGCCGCCCAGCGTCGTCGCCGACTATTTTCCAAGTTTGGCAATCCTCTGCTCACTGAACTTGGTTCCTCTTTTGCTTCCCAGAAGCGCAGGGTCTCCAATAATTGCTATGGGCTGCGATGGCCAGCTCAATCCACTGAACAAGGCTTGCAGAGCCTCCAATCCTTGAGAGCAGACCGAGGCGCGTCCTGTCGCTTCCACGGTCAGAACCACTCTGACGTTGGCGCCGCCCGGGGCACTCGGTGACGTCATGGCGGGCCCTGATTGGTCGCCCGCGACCTACGTCGGCCAATCCGCGATCGGCAATGTCCCTTCCAAAAGGTCATATCTGCCGTAGGGGATACTGTTTCATTTTATAACAGGGCGCCAATTTTCCTTTATTTACAACTTATAATATAACTTCCTTCCCTTAACTGGCAACCGGTCTGGTCGCCACATATATCATTAGACTCCCTGAACCTCAGAGAATCAGTAGGGAGAGCTGATATGACTCTTTAAGCCGGCAAACGAAAGAAATAGGAGAGGGCACCGTAACATACCCCTCCCCTTAAAATAAGAGTCATATCGGAAGAGCAGCACTCAAGAGGGCAATCTATACTCTTGCTCCCTCCGTTCCTGAAGTGTCACTCCTCCAGTTGGTGACGTGGCTCGTACCACCTTGCCAGTCACTTGCCTCATTATATCTCCACCTCGCATAGGACCGGGTGTGATGGGTGTTCCCTGAACACCTACAGGAAATCCTCTCTCCGTGTCTACGAGTGTACTCCAACGGCTCGTTACCACTGTAAGATTCAGTGCACGCAGCGCCTCCACCGCGTCGTGCACTCCGAGACAGTCTTGCATTTCCACTGCGTCCTACAGGTACTCCATGTTTCCTCTCATGATCTCCTCTTCGCCAATCTTCTCTCTTCTCGGTTCCTCTTCTCCCGTAGGTGCGTTGTCTCCTCACAGTGGCACTTGTAACCTGTACTCCATCCAGCAGCTTCCTCTCTTCCACACTAGGCTTTTGCGATGGCCCAATGCCCCTCTGGTTAGGCTGGCGCCTATCCTGGGTGTACCTATTCCCTGCTTTCTTCGTATTGCCTTTCCTATACCATTCGCTCCTTCGCTCCCGACGAACATCTTCACTCCTCCATGAGATTTTCTTCCCTGCAGACGTCTTCTTCGGTTCGTGGTTGGGCTCTTCCACCTCCCTGTGGCTCACCTCACCACGGTGGTTCATCTTGCACCTACCACTATTCATCTGGCCGGCATAGGGTGCCTTGCGTCGTGGCTCCTCCACTCTGCCCCTCACTGCCATTCGCTCATCCACTGAGCTTACTTTATTTACGTTTCTGTATGGAGGGAGTGCGGTCTGCAGCCTCTTCACCGCCCCAGGCGTTTGTACAGCTGCTCCTCGCCACTCCTCCACACGCATCATCAGGCTTAGTCGGAGGGCTTCGTCGGGGTTTTCCACTACCTCCGACGACCTCTCTGCACTCTCGCCCTCGTTGTCGTCGTCTCTGGCGACGTTTCCCCTGGCGAAATCGGCCTCCTCACTATCATCTGGAACGACCGATACCTCACCTGGCAGGGTTGTACCGCTGCTTGCAACATAGGCACTCCTGGCCCAATCGGGTTGTATCCTGCCTCCTCCGAGGTCATTACCCAGCACCATTTGTACATGCTCTAGGGGTAACTTAGGGGCTACAGCTACTATAGCTTTCTCGACTCCGCAGTCGGCAATCAGCTGTATTTCGTGAAGTGGCAACCTATATTCCTCCCCCACACTGCGTATCCTCACCACTCCCACAGGTGAATCATTAAATTCCTTGGGGAGAATACTCCTGGTTACCATACTTACGTCAGCACCCATATCTCGAAGAACGGCAACCTCCACAGGGTCTGACTTTCCAAACTTCACGTTGGCCCCGAAAACGAAGGGATGTTCACCCAACTTCATTTCCCAACCATTCACGTTGGGTCCACTATAATATGGAGTGTGAACAAACACTCTCTCCTCTTCCAACATTAATCCTACATTCCTTTGGTGCTCCTCACACTCGCGGGCATAATGTCCTCTCACACCACAGTTGTAGCATCGGCCACCTCCCCTGGGCAGCCACTCGCTAGTCACTCTGGCGGTACCACTTGCAGACGTCCCCTGGGTCCTCCTTGAACTCCCTGTCGTCGTGTCCGGGACTGCAGCACTTGCTCCCGAGTTAGGTCCACTGCTCACAGCTTGGGGCTTCCTCCCAGCGTCTCTTGAGCTCTTGAACCGCGTCACTTCATCGGGCACACTACTCTTGGGAGAGTCCCCACTCGTCCTCGCTCATCCTGAACTCCTAAAGTTCCCTCCCGACCTGGGGTAAGGCGGGTGTCTGGGTGGCCCCTCCCTCCCGAGATGTAGTGCCTCCTCCAGCATGTCGGCTCGGTCCGCTGCAGCCTTCAGGTCCTTAATACCTGCTTCTCTCAACCTTACTCGCAACTCAGGATGGAGCACTGACATAAACTTCTCCATCACTATCAGTCGTTTGATATCATCCACCGACTCCGCTTCCTCCGCCTTCAACCATCGTAGGAATTTCCGTTCCATATCCCTGGCGGTCTCGGCGTAAGTCTTTCCCGACGCTCTTGTACACTCTCTGAACCGCTTCCTATACATCTCCGGAGTCAGCCGGAATGAGTGGAGAACCGCATTCTTAATCGCGTCGTAACTAGTACACTCCTCTAGGTCCAGCATGTTATAGGCTTCCCGGGCCTCACCAGTCAACCTGCCCTGGACCAGAGCAGCCCAATCATCTTCCGGCCACTCCTTCAGAGTTGCTATCCGTTCAAAGTGTTCGAAGAACGCCTCAGCTTCTTGTGGTTCGAACGTAGGTAAGTCACGTTCCCTTACCTTGAGGTCATCCCGCCGTGCAGGTAGTGAGGGCAGACCACGTTCAACGCGACGCAATTCGACTTCTTTCTTTGCCCTTATCTCCTCCAGTCGCAGTTGTCTCTCTCCTTCTTCCCACTGCAGCCGAGCTTCTCGCTCCTCTCGCTGCAGCTCAGCCGCACGTTCCTCTCGCTGCAGCTCAGCCGCACGTTCTTCTCGCTGCAGTTTCGCTTCTCTCTCCTCTCGTCGCAGCTGGGCTTCCAGTTGCATCTTCATTATTTCCAGTTGCAGGCTCCCCTTACTACAGCTGGACCTTCCACTGCTCCCATGTTCACTGTGAATTCTCTCCACACTGGCAGGCGCTTGGGGTGGCCCTAGTCGGGACGGTTCACCTTGCGACGGCTCTCCTCGGGACGGCTCCTCTTGAGATGGCTCCTCTCCCGTCGCTTCCTCTCGAGCTGTGAGCTGTGCCATGATCTCTATCCTTCGCTCCGCTACCTTAGTCGTCCTCAACCTGATCCCAAAGTGGTTTGCCACTTGTTGGAGCTGGGCCTTGGTACACTCTTCCAAAATTCTCTCGTCCCTTGTGTCAATAAATTTCTTTACTTTGTCCTCCTCCATCTCTATATCATCGAGCATACACGACAGCACAGACAAGTTAGTAGGCACTAATTTCACCGTTTCAGTCCCTTAGCTGGTTGAGTAACAGTACCACTGAATTCACTGGCCAACTGTATTAGTACCCTGGCAACACTTGTCTTGAAATTTGGGCCACACTGTAGCTTGATCCGCGCTTCCTGGCGAAGTTCCCAGTTCGTGGCTACCGGGGTTCGAATCCTGGCAAGGTCGCCAGTTCTCTGTCACGTGGAGGTGGTCCGGTCGGGGCTCTGCTAACACTCGGCTGCTAGGGGCTCAAAGGCCCAAATACTCAGCCCCTCCGACTCCCTGGATTCACCGGAGTCTCCTTGGTCACACAAGAGAGGACCAACAATGCCCACCTCTGCAGGTCTTTGCTTCCACCACAAAGGGGTGCCACTGATTCACCCTGGAAGCCCTTCAGTCAAACACGGGGAAACTGCTGTTAACAGTTCCGGCCTAGACCCGTGGGGGAGTGAAGGAAGACTCAGGCTTACCTTATAACCATAACCTCCCTGAGCCTTGCCTGCCAGACAAAAAAAAAGGTTGCAGGAACTCCTTTCCCGCCTGTCTTCTCTATCTTCCTCTTAGCAAGGTCGCCAGCTGGGTTATTATATCTGCACCCCAGCAATGCAGTTCAGTGGGTGTATTATATATTGTTTGTAGCCAGAAATGTATGCTCATAGAGAAATATCATAAATGGAGGCACACTCAAACACAGTAATAAAATGTGTGGATTTACTGATGCAAATTACATGAACACACACACACAATCACAAGTATTACATGAATATGGAATATGGATAATGAGTCTGGAGATCGTCAGCCTCTTCTTCCACGACCTCCAACACTCCTTCAACTGGGCAGGAAGACAGGAGTCTCACACTCTCACAGGAGGGCCTCTTCACCACGTCGGCACCTCTTCTTCACTGTCCTGCCATCCATACACACTGTCCTCTCTGACAGTCCTGGACACAAGCTGCTTTGCAGCCTACTCTACTATTAAAGTAATAAAGTCTTGCTGCCACATACACAAGTAAATATTGTGGCCTAACTAGCCTACTCATACAAGGGGTAATGGGAGGGAAAAATGATCTACCTTACACTCCTGGCTCACGACGCCTGTCCCTCGATGGTGTGAGGTTCCCACGCTTCCTTGGGTCGATCCTCGACGATCCAGGACGTTCCACTCCCTGAGATTCAGCTGCCCCAATCTTGGTTCATCGATGGGCGCTGAGCTAATCACTATTTTTCCCCACACTCGCCTTTCCCACAGGGCGTTGCTCCTTGTCCTAGGCACGGTGTCGTCCTTCCAAGATTCTCAGTGGATGTGACCCCAGTCACAGCTAGGCCTGCCCGCCCACCTTCCAGACCTCAACGTCCAGCCGGCGGCGCCGCCCAGCGTCGTCGCCGACTATTTTCCAAGTTTGGCAATCCTCTGCTCACTGAACTTGGTTCCTCTTTTGCTTCCCAGAAGCGCAGGGTCTCCAATAATTGCTATGGGCTGCGATGGCCAGCTCAATCCACTGAACAAGGCTTGCAGAGCCTCCAATCCTTGAGAGCAGACCGAGGCGCGTCCTGTCGCTTCCACGGTCAGAACCACTCTGACGTTGGCGCCGCCCGGGGCACTCGGTGACGTCATGGCGGGCCCTGATTGGTCGCCCACGACCTACGTCGGCCAATCCGCGATCGGCAATGTCCCTTCCAAAAGGTCATATCTGCCGTAGGGGATACTGTTTCATTTTATAACAGGGCGCCAATTTTCCTTTATTTACAACTTATAATATAACTTCCTTCCCTTAACTGGCAGCCGGTCTGGTCGCCACATATATCATTAGACTCCCTGAACCTCAGAGAATCAGTAGGGAGAGCTGATATGACTCTTTAAGCCGGCAAACGAAAGAAATAGGAGAGGGCACCGTAACATGTGTCAGATGTTTGTAATCGCTGCAGATCAGGGTCTTCCCGTTGGGCCTTACTGATTACACAATAGTCCACCTGAGCTGGGTTTGTCACGACGTGGTTTATGGTGGGTCGAGACAGTGCATCGGCTATGACACTATTAGTTCCTTTGACATGGCGGACATCCGAGGTAAATTGGGAGATAAATCCCAGATGGTTGGCTACTCGAGGAGAGTGAGCATCACCCTTGGCCGCCAGCGCATAAGTGAGAGGTTTGTGGTCTGTGAGGATGCGGAAGTTCCGCTCCTCGAGAAAGTGCCGGAAATGTTGTATGACTGAGTAGATGGCGAGCAGTTCCCTATCAAAAGTGCTGTACTTCTCTTCAGTGGGTGACAGGCGCGCTGAAAAGAATGCAATTGGACACCATTCTCCTTCAACGAGCTGTTGTAGTACAGCACCAATTGCTGTGTTTGAAGAGTCGGTAGATAGATTGGTGGGGGCGTCAGACACTGGGTGTGCGAGTAAGGTGAATTCCGCCAGCTTGTGTTTTATGTCGGTGAATGCTGTCTCTGCCTGGGGAGTCCACTCCAACGGAAGACGGGACGTGAGTTTCCGACCACGTAAGAGGTCGTATAAGTGTCGCAAGATGTCCGAACAATGTGGGATGAATCGATGATAAAAATTCACCACACCAAGAAATTCTTGCAACTTCTTTGGAGTGGATGGGCGCGGAATTCCTCGATTGCCTCAATTTTCTTCTCTAGTGGTTGGACCCCTGCTGCTGACACACGGTGTCCCAAGAAATCCAGCTCTGGAACATGGAAAATACACTTCTCGGAGTTGAGCTGCAAGCCGAAGTCGCGCAGACGGGTGAGAAGGAGTCGGAGGTGTAGCAGATGTTCTGGTGGTGATGTACTGGCCACAAGCAGATCATCAATGTAGGCGTAGCAAAAAGGAAGGTCCTTAACTACTTGGTCGATGAAGCGTTGGAATGTCTGGGCTGCATTCCGTAGACCAAAAGGCATCAGGACGAATTCAAACAGTCCAAAAGGTGTTGTGATCGCTGTTTTCGGAATGTCTGCCGGTTCCACAGGGATCTGGTGAAATGCCCACACAAGGTCAATTTTCGAAACAACGGTTGCGTTGCTCAATCCCTGTCAAAAATCCTGGATGTGTGGTATTGGGTAGCGATCCGGCAGAGTACGAACGTTGAGAGCCCTGTAGTCTCCGCAAGGGCGCCATTCCCCTGGGGCTGTTTTCGGGACCATATGGAGAGGTGAAGCCCATGGACTGTTCGAAGGGCGGATTATTCCTGCCTCCTGTAGCTTATTGAATTCAGCACGTGCTACCGCCAGTCGTTCCGGTGCCAGGCGGCGTGGTCTGGCGAAGGTAGGTGCTCCCGTTGTAGTAATGTGATGCGTAATCGTATGTTGCACCTCTGGTCGAGGGCTGGCGGGTTGAGTCATATCTTTGAATTCATCCAGGAGTGCTTGAAGTTCCGTAGATGCGACTGGGGTGACGATGTTAACTTGTGTAGAGGTACTAGGAGAGGCTCGAAGTACTGCACCTGCGGGATCCACAATAAGTCGATGGTGTTGCAGGAAATCCCATCCAAGAATGGGTTGTTCCACATCCGCTATGAGGAAAATCCACGTAAAGCGACCCAGAGAGGCGAAATCGAGAACCAGGGTGCAGGTCACATATGTACAGACGGACGTACCATTTGCAGCCCGTAAGTCCAAACCAGGAGTGCAACTCGGTTTGACCAATGGGGGAGGCAACACAATGGGGGAGGCCACTGCACCTGTGTCAACGAGGAAACTGCGTTTGGTTATGATGTCAGATATGTAGAGCAGTGTAGTGTTTGAAACGGCGGGGTTACTGGCCGTTAACAGTCCCCGCCGAAGTAGTTTCCCAACCAGGAACAAGGAGCCCTACAGTTGTGGGCTTGGTGTCCAAACCTCTGGTGGTAAAACAAAGCTCTCCTCGGTGTTCTCGCTGTCGCCTAGATCCTGATACTGGATTTGCTTGGTACGTCTTTCCTGGGTGGAAGAAACGCCGGTTCTGGAGGACGTCGAGTTGTTGGGTGTCTGTAGTCTGCTGTGTATCACTGAGGTGGGACAGCGTAGCGTTATCAGAAGTCGTATGAAGCCTATCTGCCAGTGTAGCTAGCTGGGCTAATGGGGTGTCGTCAGCCATACTGAATAGAGCCGGTTGAATGTGTTTTGGACAGAGTTGTATCCAGAGTGATCTCACAATATCGCTGGGGGCTGGGCCAGTTGCAGTATGCATTACATACTGAATATGCCGCAGAAGCTAGGCTGGTGTTTTGTCTGCTAACCTTTTGTCAGTGAGGAGTTGATCCCTTTGTTGAATTCGGCCTTTCATTGCTGCCTGTAGAAGAGCAGCCTTCAATGCAGTGTACGTCCTGGTGTCTGGTGATAGTGCGGTGATGACAGTGGTGGCAGTGTGCATAGCCTCCGAGGGAAGTGTTGGCAGGGTACAGGCATATCGGGCTTTCTCAGTCATAATTTCGTGGTGGTTCCACATTTCGAAATTTCGAAAATAGCCTCCATCTGCATGAACCAAAATTCTGGTTCATCTGCATTGTATGCTGGAAACCTGGTAATTAAATCTATGACGAAGATCTAGTTTGCGACTAAGTGTTCTTTTTCACTCACTGGGTCACCAATGTAATGGTTCTATTGTTACATAAAGTATGGTGACAATAAACACAGACACTAAGAGAATAAATATATATTTAGTCGAGTATACAGAAGTATGCAGGTGATACCTTGACGAGCAATGGTGAGAGTTGAGCACACTGAGAGTCGGTACAGTATCTCGCAAGTGTCTGTTCCAGACCACACTTGAAAGTAGACTAGTTAATGTTTGCAATTCTGCTGCTTATATGATCAGGCAACACCTCACCGTGTTGCCCAGGCAACACCTCACCTCATTCATCTCCAAAGGTTGACAGGAATATTAACAATGCATTTGGAACGAGTATATTATTGGGATAATCTACTCGCTACAAATGCATCCTAAATTATAAGGATAACTGTAGAAATCTTCAGCCAATATCTGTGCAATTTATAATCAAGCACTGTAAATTCTTTCTGGAGAAAACAATGAAAAGAATCATCTATTTAGATGGTAAATGTACTAAAGACACATACGGGATTTTATTATTTTATATACAGCCTAACGACAACTAGCTTAAATACTAATTGTGGCCACATGATAACAAACAGGTGAACCTAGCTGCCGAGCCGCGTGTCCGTTGATGTGGAGACTTGAGCAATTCTTCGTCCTCCAGCTGCTGCTTGAAAGGCGTTGACTTTGGAATTAAAGATATGCTAGTCTGGGACACGGCTATTATGCCAGATAACGTGGCACCGCTCTACTGGTCGTGGGAGCGAAATAAGTAGGATCAAAACGTAGCTCTGCTACACGCTGTCAATGGCGTCCGAGCTGTGCTCTCTCGTACTTTGGTGACGCTCTCCCGTCTTCCTCCACTTCCTCATTGCGCATGCGCGGCTCTTGATAGACATCTCGAGCGTAAATGAATATGTATATATCGCAATTGACTAAGGAAGGAAGCGGTAGTGACGAGTATTAATATCACATTAAATTCTTCTGTGATATATTAGAATTTCGCATAACATAAATTGATTTATTAAAGTTGTGCAGCTAATGGAGGAAATTAAAGTAAAATCATTTACATTAAAGTAATTTCATCTAGAATGTTTAATATCAACTAAATAAGGGAGTTCCAGTAAGTAGTAGTATACTACGAAATTAAACTTATTAGTAAGTAACTATTTTTAGTAAAGGAAATGATAAACTGGATTCTTGTTATAAATCCAACTAAATGTGGAGAGAATTCATGTTACTGCCTGTCGTTCCTCACGTCGTCACTCTGACTAGGAAGAATCTGGCAATATGTTTAATATAAATCATGATAATGATTAAATCTACAAGTTAGTAATTTTAGTAACTACTTGTGGTTAATACGAAGGTTGCATAAAATACAAAGATGTATAAAACTGTTGGTTATTTGCAACATAACTCCGGGGAGAGAAAACTCGGGTCGTAGTTCAGGTATTAGTACTAACGTACACCTGTTTATTCTGAAGTTATATTCATGGGTTAGTAGGTTAGTACGCACCTAACGAATGTCCCGAATCTGTGTAGATGACTCTAAGTCAACATGGGAACGTAAATAAATATTGAAAATTATTGAATAATTCCTTTGTAAGAGACAGAAGGATATTAACAAAAAATAAATTTTGAATAATTGGTTCATTTAAGATTAAGGAGACCTCATCAATACAGTCAGGCTACTGTCCAGGGTCACTATGACTCGTAACTAACTACTGGACATCAACTCATCACTATATCAGTGTCGTCACTTCAAGTTTAAATGATAAGTTATCTACTATTGAATTGAATCAAAATATTGTTTATTTTTCTGTTTGCAGTCCTGAGCAGCGACTCTTGATGGTCTTGTGCTCGGTTGAGTAGAATCATTGTTCTTTGAAACTTGGGTTACAGGTATATCTGTAGAACACTCGTGTTCTGCTAACTCTACAGGTACTAACTTCTTTAGTGTTTTCAGGGTAGTAGTGCCTCGACACTGAACTTTAACAATTCGTAAAATACCATGGCGGTCAGGATGGATGTCAACAATTTTACCTATAGGCCAATCTGACCTGGGTCCATCACTGTCTACTAGGACAAGATCACCTGGTTTAAGTTTAACTTTATTATATGGGCTTGCAGCTCCATAATGATATTCTCTTAAAGCAGTTAAATATTCATGTGTCCAGACCTCATTCCATTTCTCTGTTACTCTTGAAAGGTGTCTATAACTCTCCACCAAGTCACTTGCTTTGACACACGAAGGGTCAGCTGGATCCTCGTCTCCTAGAGATATTAGAGGGCTCAGAAGGCCACCATGAATCAAATGAGAGGGGCTTAGGGGTTCACTTTGGGAGAAATCTTCTGTTAAGTAGCTTAGAGGTCTGTTGTTGACTCGTGCTTCAATTTCCACGACAAGGGTCTGTAATTCGGTGAGATTAATTTTCTGCCGTTGTAAGGTAGGCATTTTCGCCTGCCGTCTTAGGCATTTCTTAACAGTTCCCACCATTCTTTCGTAAAAACCGCCGTGCCATGGTGCTCTTGGAGGAATAAATTTCCAATAGCATTGCTTCTGTTTGAGCACAGAGTGTACTTCTGGATGGTTCCATATTTCTTGTAAGCAAGCTTCTCCTGCCACGAAGTTAGATCTATTATCCGAGATCATTAATTTCGGGCAAGATCTTCGTGCAGCAAATCTGCGAAAAGCTTGCAGATTGTGAGGAAAAGGCTCGTAGAGCATCTGGAGGGAAACAGCTTTGTAACACACCACCAGCATGGGTTAAGAGATGGTAAATCGTGCCTCACAGGCCTAATAGAATTCTATGACCAAGCAACACAAATTAGGCAGGAAAGAGAAGGGTGGGCAGACTGCATTTTCTTGGACTGTCAGAAAGCCTTTGACACAGTACCTCTCAAAAGACTGTTACAAAAGTTGGTGCAGCAGGCAGGAGTAAAAGGTAAGGTGCTCCAGTGGAAAAGGAGTATCTAAGCAATAGGAAACAACGAGTAACGGTGAAGAGGGAGGCATCAGAGTGGCGAGATGTCACCAGCGGGGTTCCACAGGGCTGTACTCGGACCCATCCTGTTTGTAGTATATGTAAACGACCTTCCAGAGGGTATAGATTCATTCCTCACAATGTTTGCTGGTGATGCAAAAAATTATGAGAAGAATCAAAACAGATGAAGATAGACAGAGACTACAGGACGACCTGGACAAACTAGAGAAATGGTCTAGAAAACAGCTGCTAAAGTTCAAATCAGGAAAGTGTAAAGTAATGAAATTAGGCGAAGGGAGCAGAAGGCTGAACACAAGGTACCATCTGGGAGGTGAAATCCTGCAAGAGTCAAATAGAGAGAAAGATCTGGGGTCGATATCACACCGAACCTGTCCCCAGAGGCCCACATCAAAAGGATATCATCAGCGGCATACTACTTATTTAAGGCCAATCCTGGAGTATGTACCTAGTTAAAGTTAAACACAAGACGAAGTTAGAGAAGATTCAGAGGTATGCCACCAGACTTTCCCGGAACTGAGAGGAATGAGTTACGGGGAAAGTCTAAGGGAGCTGAACCTATCAACCCTGGAAAACAGAAGAGTAAAGGGAGACATGATAACCACTTACGAAATTCTCAGGGGAATTGACAGGGTGGACAAAGACAAACTCTTTAGCACGGGTGGAACATGAATAAAGGGGACATAGGTGGAAACCTAGTACCCAGATGAGCCACAGAGACGTTAGAAAGAATTTTTTTCAGTAGGCCGGACGGAATCTCGCCATGGGTATTGAAAGAATGTGCAGAAGAACTTTGTTTGCCACTCTCCATAGTGTATAGTAGGTCACTGGAAACGGGAGACCGTCGATCAACAGGTTTACTGGTTCCTGAGCCTATTGGGCTCCATCATATCTACACTTGAAACTGTGTATGGAGTCAGCCTCCACCACATCACTTCCTAATGCATTCCATTTGTCAACCACTCTGACACTATGGAAGTTCTTTCTAAAATCTCTGTGGCTCATTTGGGCACTCAGTTTCCACCTGTGTCCCCTTGTGCGTGGGCCCCTTGTGTTAAATAGCCTGCCTTTATCTACCCTATCAATTCTCTTCAAAATCTTGAATGTGGTGATCATGTCCCCCCAAACTCTTCTGTCTTCCAGCGAAGTGAGGTTTAATTCCTGTAGTCTCTCCTCGTAGCTCATACCTCTCAGCTCGGGTACTAGTCTGGTGGCAAACCTTTGAACTCTTTCCAGTTAATCTTATCCTTGATTAGATATGGACTCCATGCTGGGGCTGCATACTCCAGGATTGGCCTGACATATGTGGTATACAAAGTTCTGAATGATTCTTTACACAAGTTTCTGAATGCCATTCGTATGTTGGTCTGCCTGGCATATGCTGCTGATGTTATCCTCTTGATATGTGCTGCAGGAGACAGGTCTGGTGTGATATCAACCCCCAAGTCTTTTTCTTTCTCTGACTCCTGAAGAATTTCCTCTCCCAGATGAAACCATGTATCTGGCCTCCTGCTCCCTAAACTGATCTTCATTACATTACATTTGGTTGGGTTAAACTCTAACAACCATTTGTTCGACCATTCCTTCAGCTTGTCAAGGTCTTCTTGAAGCCTCAAACAGTCCTCTTCTGTTTTAATCCTTCTGTGTGTGTGTGGGGGGGGGGGGGGAGGGAGAGAGGAGGAAAGAGGGAGATCGGGAAAGGAGAGAGAGATAGAGAGAGTAGGGAGTGGGAGTGGGGGGGGGGGAGTGTATTGGGTTAGTGAGATGGGGGGGGGGGTTAAGAGAGGGGGTGGATTATGAGCGAGGTCTTATCCCCTTTCCACGAAAGGTGTTAATCCTTTCTAGCCTGACTGGACATTTGTGTGTGTGTACGTATGCGCGTGTGTGTGTGTGTACTCACCTAATTGTGAGTCAGTCTAGTAGCATACCTTTGGACTTTTTTCCAGCTTCGTCTTGTGCTTGACAAGGTACGGGCTCCATGCTGGGGCCGAATACTCCAGGATTGGTCTTACATATGTGGTGTACAAGATTCTGAAAAATTCCTTACACAGGTTCCTGAACGCCATTCTGATGTTAGCCAGCCTCGCATATGCCGCAGACGTTATTCTCTTTATGTGGGCTTCAGGAGACAGGTTTGGTGTGATATCAACTCCTAGATCTTTCTCTCTGTCTGTTTCATTAAGTACTTCATCTCCTATTCTGTATCCTGTGTCTGGCCTCCTGTTTCCACTGCCTAGTTTCATTACTTTGCATTTACTCGGGTTGAACTTCAACAGCCATTTGTTGGATCATTCACTCAGTCTATCTAGGTCATCTTGTAGCCTCCTACTATCATCCTCTGTTTCAATCCTCCTCATAATTTTTGCATCGTCGGCAAACATTGAGAGGAACGAATCTATACCCCCTGGCAGATCATTTACATATACCAGAAACAGTATAGGTCCAAGAACTGACCCCTGCGGGACTCCACTTGTAACGTCTCGCCAATCTGAGACCTCACCCGTCACACAGACACGTTGTGTCCTGTTGTTTAGGTACTCATCTATCCACCGGAGTACCTTCCCTTTCACTCCAGCCTGCATCTCCAACTTTCGCACTAGCCTCTTGTGTGGCACTGTATCAAAGGCTTTCTGACAATCCAAAAATATGCAGTCTGCCCACCCTTCTCTTTCTTGCCTTATTTTTGTTGCCTGGTCGTAGAATTCAAGTAACCCTGTGAGGCAGGACCTGCCATCCCTGAACCCATGTTGATGCTGTATTAAAAAGTTTCTTCGCTCCAGATGCTCCACTAGATTTTTTCGCACAATCTTCTTCATCAGCTTGCATGGTATGCAGGTTAGGGACACTGGCCTGTAGTTCAGTGCCTCCTGTCTTTCCCCTTTCTTGTATATCGGGACTACGTTAGCTGCTTTCCAAATATCTGGAAGTTCCCCTGTTGCCAGTGATTTGTTATACACTATGGAGAGTGGTAGGCACAGTTTTCTTGCTCCTTCCTTTAGAACCCAAGGGGACGCTCCATCTGGGCCTTTGTCACATCCAACTCTAGTAAACACTTCCTTACTCCCCCGCTGGTAATCTCAAATTCGTCCAGTGGTTCCTGGTTTGCTATTCCCTCACTTATCTCTGGAATTTCTCTTTGCTCTAAGGTGAAGACCTCCTGGAATTTCTTATTCAGTTCCTCACACACTTCCTTGTCGTGTGTGTGTGTGTGTATGTTTTTGCATGTGCGTGTGTCTGTGCATTCGTGCGTGTGTGTGTGCGTGTGTTACGAGGGTCCGGTAAATGTCAACCACTACCCAAAATGAGTCACTTTGAGATTTTAAATGTATATGATATACTGAACAAGAATTTGCTAACATTTTACCTCACTCTATACACCTGAAGAATTGACCAGAGAGGGGTACCTACCTGTCAGCCTCCCGCTCACACAACCAGGTGAATAATTACGATGGCTGGATGATGAAGTGCTCCGTCGTCGCCTCCCACGTGGTGATTCACTAATCCAGTAGATTGATGATGGCGGTTCTTCTCTATCTAACACAAATCTCTGGAGTCAGTCACTGTATCGGTGCGTCTGTTGTGTTACAGTTCACCAATTTACTGTACCACTGATCATTTGACTCAATATGTAAACAACGCCTCATGGATCCTCCCACGTGGCCTGACTGGTGAATTCACTGCTTAACACCAAGTTGTAGAGATAGCACTGTGCTTTTCTTTCCTATTCGCGGTGGTTATACACTTTGTGATACCCCTAGATCTGTGATCTGTCCCTGTAGCCTTAATTAACCCAAAAATATTGGCGTTTAACATAGCGCCTGACCCCGCGACCATCCCTTCACGGCTGGCTCGACTCGACTCCTGTGTGTGTGTGTGTGTGTGTGTGTGTGTGTGTGTGTGTGTGTGTGTATGATATAGAGATATAGATAGATTACCTAAGTGTAGTTACAGGATGAGAGCTATACTCGTGGTGTCCTATCTTTCCAGCATTGTCATATAACGCTTTGAAATTAGATGGTCTTGACCTCCACCACCTTCTCACCTAACTTGATCTAACCGTCTAGCACTGTTTATAAAAGTGAATTTTCTTATTTCTCCTGCAGCTTTGTTTCGTTAGTTTAAATCTATGACTTCCTGCTCTTAAAGTTCCAGGTCTCAGGAATTCTTCCTTATCAATTTCATAGATTCCTGTTACTATTCTGTACATAGTGATCATATCGCCTCCTTTTCTTCTATCTTCTAGGTTTTGCATATTTAATGTGTGACGATAATCTCCTTCAGGAGATTGAGCCTGCTCTTCCCTCCAAAAATACGTCGCTACAAATATATAAAACTACTATGGAAGAAATATCCAACAACGACAACAACATCTCCAAGGTTTGCCAGAGAGCAAAACGTATGCAGCCAGGAACACCTGTTCCACCTCAAACCGCCAAACTACCTGTCTTGTCGCTTGCTCATCGCTGATTGGCTGTGGGGTCCAGCTGCAACTGCACTCCACCCACCATACTACTTGATGTCTGGGGCCGCCACGACCTCAGTCTTCAGAATATCCCATGCTTTCGACAAGTTAACACGTCTCGTTGGTAGACTAAGCCCCAGGCTTACGTGTACTAAGAGAGGTGGCAGCTTGAAGCCAATATTCCGACACCTATTTCCTTTGTTTGCCATAAACTTGTTATTTGCTCACTTGTCTTAACGTAACTTTTCATTTTGCCATTTGATTATTCTTATTACTTTGATTGATTTTATTATAAGAATTTGTATGTCCATTTTATTCATGTTTTAATTTCTTTAACGTAATTAAATTTCATTGTTAAAATTTACTTGTGTTTTGTGTGTCTTCTCCTTACCTTACCACAGACGAATTTCCAGATTTTCTATTTTTTTTTCTATATGTGACGAGGCCATACCCCTAGCTTTGAACAGCCGAACACCAACGCGTTACCGTCACAAATGCCTCTAACCTCTCCTCGTAGCTCTTGTCCTTCAGTTCTGGGAGTCACTTAGTGGCATGTTGTTGCACCTTTTCCAGTTTGTTGATGTGCTTCTTAAGATATGGGCACCATGCAACCGCTGCATATTCCAGCTTTGGTCTAACAAAAGTTGTGAACAATTTCTTTAGTATTTTTCCATCCATGTATTTAAAAGCAAGTCTGAAGTAAGAAAGTGTAGCATAGGCTCCTCGCACAATGTTCTTAATGTGTTCCTCAGGTGACCGTTTTCTATCTAGAACGACCCCTTGATCCCTTTCTTTGTCTGAATTCTTAAAATTCCTCACATAATTTATAGGTTGTGTGGGGGTTTATGTTCTCCAATTCCACATTCTATAACATGACATTTATTCACATTAAATTCCTTTTGCCAAGTGTTGCTCCATATATTTATTTTGTCCAGGTCTACTTGAAGGGCATGACAATGACAATCAAGGATCTTCCAGATCGAAAACCATACTGTCTGATATTATATCGTTTTTCTCCAGGTGTTCTACTCATTTAGTTTTAATTATTTTTTCCAATATTTTGACTATTACACTTGTCATTGATACAGGTCTATAATTAAGGGGGTCTTTTCTGCTTCCACTTTTGTAGATTGGAGCTATGTTAGCCTTTTTCCACACATCAGCTACAACTCCTGTAAACAGGGATGCCTGAAAAATCAGTTGAAGTGGAATGCTGAGCTCAGGTGCACATTCTCTCAGAACCCATGGTGAAACTCCATCTGGACCAACTGCTTTGTTCTTACTTAGCTCCTTCAGCATTTTTTCCACTTCGTCTCTAGACACCTATGTGCTCTGTTGTTCTATGGAATTCTTATCGTGTCTAGTTCCCTGAAGATTTCATTTTGTACATACACACTTTGGAACTTTTTAATGTTTCACACATTTCCTTTTCATTTCCTGTGAATCTATTTCCCATTTTCAACATCTGAATATTATCCTTTACCTGCAATTTGTTGTTAATGAATTTATAGAATAGACCTGGTTCTGTTTTATATTTGTCTGCAATCATTTTTTTCAAAATTTCATTCTACCTCTCTCCTCACTGCCATGTAGTTGTTTCTCACATCTTTGTATCGCTGGTATGTTTGGGGGTTTGGCTTCTTCCTATATTGATTCCATATTTGTGTCTTTTGGTCTCTGGCCCTCTCGAAATTTCTGTTGAACCAATCCTGTTTCCGAGTTTTGCATCTCTGTTTTGGTAAAAAAAAATTGTGCCTTTATCATATATTTCACAAAACTTGACATACATCTCATTTATTTCCTTGCCTAGCAGCAAGTCTGTCCAATTATACTCACTAACCAATGTGTGTACTCACCTAATTGTACTCACCTAATTGTGCTTGCGGGGGTTGAGCTCTGGCTCTTTGGTCCCGCCTCTCAACCGTCAATCAACTGGTGTACAGATTCCTGAGCCTATTGGGCTCTATCATATCTACATTTGAAACTGTGTATGGAGTCAGCCTCCACCACATCACTTCCTAATGCATTCCATTTACTAACTACTCTGACACTGAAAAAGTTCTTTCTAACGTCTCTGTGGCTCATTTGGGTACTCAGCTTCCACCTGTGTCCCCTTGTTCGCGTCCCACCAGTGTTGAATAGTTCATCCTTGTTTACCCGGTCGATTCCCCTGAGGATTTTGTAGGTTGTGATCATGTCCCCCCTTACTCTTCTGTCTTCCAGTGTCGTGAGGTGCATTTCCCGCAGCCTTTCCTCATAACTCATGCCTCTTAGTTCTGGGACTAGTCTAGTAGCATACCTTTGGACTTTTTCCAGCTTCGTCTTGTGCTTGACAAGGTACGGGCTCCATGCTGGGGCCGCATACTCCAAGATTGGTCTTACATATGTGGTGTACAAGATTCTGAATGATTCCTTACACAGGTTCCTGAACGCCGTTCTGATGTTAGCCAGCCTCGCATATGCCGCAGACGTTATTCTCTTTATGTGGGCTTCAGGAGACAGGTTTGGTGTGATATCAACTCCTAGATCTTTCTCTCTGTCTGTTTCATTAAGTACTTCATCTCCTATTCTGTATCCTGTGCCTGGCCTCCTGTTTCCACTGCCTAGTTTCATTACTTTGCATTTACTCGGGTTGAACTTCAACAGCCATTTGTTGGACCATTCACTCAGTCTATCCAGGTCATCTTGTAGCCTCCTACTATCATCCTCTGTTTCAATCCTCCTCATAATTTTTGCATCGTCGGCAAACATTGAGAGGAACGAATCTATACCCTCTGGGATATCATTTACATATACCAGAAACAGTATAGGTCCAAGGACTGACCCCTGCGGGACTCCACTTGTGACGTCTCGCCAATCTGAGGCCTCACCCCTCACACAGACTCGTTGTCTCCTGTTGCTTAGGTATTCCTCTATCCACCGGAGTACCTTCCCTCTCACTCCAGCCTGCATCTCCAACTTTCGCACTAGCCTCTTGTGTGGTACTGTATCAAAGGCTTTCTGACAATCCAAAAATATGCAGTCTGCCCACCCTTCTCTTTCTTGCCTTATTTTTGTTGCCTGGTCGTAGAATTCAAGTAACCCTGTGAGGCAGGACCTGCCATCCCTGAACCCATGTTGATGCTGTGTTACAAAGTTCCTTCGCTCCAGATGCTCCACTAGTTTTTTTCGCACAATCTTCTCCATCAGCTTGCATGGTATGCAGGTTAGGGACACTGGCCTGTAGTTCAGTGCCTCCTGTCTATCCCCTTTCTTGTATATCGGGACTACGTTAGCTGCTTTCCAAATATCTGGCAGTTCCCCTGTTGCCAGTGATTTGTTATACACTATGGAGAGTGGTAGGCTCAGTTCTCTTGCTCCTTCCTTTAGAACCCAAGGGGAGATTCCATCTGGGCCTATAGCCTTCGTCACGTCCAACTCTAGTAAACACTTCCTTACTTCCCCACTGGTAATCTCAAACTCTTCCAGTGGTTCCTGGTTAGCTATTCCCTCACTTACCTCTGGAATTTCTCCTTGTTCTAAGGTGAAGACCTCCTGGAATTTCTTATTCAATTCCTCACACACTTCCTTGTCATTTGTAGTGAATCCTTCCGCCCCTATCCTTAATCTCATAACCTGTTCCTTTACTGTTGTTTTTCTCCTAATGTGGCTATGCAACAATTTAGGCTGAGTCTTTGCCTTGCTTGCGATGTCATTTTCGTATTGTCTTTCTGCCTCTCTTCTCATCCTGACATATTCATTCCTGGCATTCTGGTATCTTTCTCTGCTCTCCAGTGTCCTGTTATTCCTATAGTTTCTCCATGCCCTTTTACTTTGCTGCTTAGCTAGCCTACATCTTTGATTAAACCATGGGTTTCTCATCTTCATTTCTCTGTTTTCCTTTTGGACTGGGACAAACTTGTTTGCTGCGTCCTTGCACTTCTGCGTGATGTAATCCATCATATCTTGGGCCGTCTTTCCCCTGAGCTCTGTTTCCCATGCTATATCTGTTAGGAATTTTCTTATCCCCTCATAGTTTCCCTTTCGGTATGCTAACCTTTTGGTTTCGGTATCCCTCCTCGAGTTCAATAACCCTTCTTCAATCAAGTACTCAAACACCAGTACACTGTGGTCGCTCATTCCTACTGGGTCCTCAAAACCGATTTCTCTTATGTCGGAGTCGTTCAGAGTGAAGACTAGATCGAGTCTTGCTGGTTCGTCATTTCCTCTCATCCTTGTGGGTTCTCCGACATGCTGGGTTAAAAAGTTGCTTGTCACTACCTCCAATAGTTACTCCACTATACACTCCAATGTGTGTGTGTGTGTGTGTGTGTGTGTGTGTGTGTGTGTGTGTGTACTCACCTAGTTGTGTTTGCGGGGATTGAGCTCTGGCTCTTTGGTCCCGCCTCTCAACCGTCAATCAACAGGTGTACAGATTCCTGAGTCTATTGGGCTCTATCATATCTACACTTGAAACTGTGTATGGAGTCAGCCTCCACCACATCACCTCCTAATGCATTCCATTTGTCAACCACTCTGACACTAAAAAAGTTCTTTCTAATATCTCTGTGGCTCATTTGGGCACTCAGTTTCCACCTGTGTCCCCTTGTGCGTGTTCCCCTTGTGTTAAATAGACTGTCTATATCTACCCTCTCCCAGATGATACCTTGTATCGGGCCTACTGCTCCCTACACCTATCTTCATTATATTACATTTGGTTGGGTTAAACTCTAACAACCATTTGTTCGACCATTCCTTCAGCTAGTCTAGGTCTTCTTGAAGCCTCAAACAGTCCTCTTCTGTCTTAATCCTTCTCATAATTTTGGCATCGTCCGCAAACATTGAGAGAAATGAATCTATACCCTCTGGGAGATCATTTACATATATCAGAAATAAGATAGGACCGAGTACAGAGCCCTGTGGGACTCCACTGGTGACTTCACGCCAATCGGAGGTCTCACCCCTCACCGTAACTCTTTGCTTCCTATTGCTTAGGTACTCCCTTATCCACTGGAGCACCTTACCAGCTACACCTGCCTGTCTCTCCAGCTTATGTACCAGCCTCTTATGTGGTACTTTGTCAAAGGCTTTCTGACAATCCAAGAAAATGCAGTCTGCCCAGCCCTCTCTTTCTTGCTTAATCTGTGTTACCTGGTCATAGAATTCTATTAAGCCTGTCAGGCAAGATTTACCCTCCCTGAACCCATGTTGTCGATTTGTCACGAAGTCCCTTCTCTCCAGATGTGTTACCAGGTTTTTTCTCACGATCTTCTCCATCACCTTGCATGGTATACAAGTCAAGGACACTGGCCTGTAGTTCAGTGCCTCTTGTCTGTCGCCCTTTTTGTATATTGGGACCACATTCGCCGTCTTCCATATTTCTGGTAGGTCTCCCGTCTCCAGTGACTTACTATACACTATGGAGAGTGGCAAGCAAAGTGCCTCTGCACACTCTTTCAGTATCCATGGTGAGATCCCATCTAGACTAACAGCCTTTTTAACACCGAGATCCAGCAGGTGTCTCTTGACCTCCTCTCTCATAATTTCGAACTCTTCCAAGGCCACCTGGTTTACCTCCCTTTCTCCTAGCACAGTGACCTCACCTTGTTCTATTTTGAAGACCTCCTGGAACCTCTTGTTGAGTTCTTCACACACCTCTCTGTCATTCTCTGTATACCTGTCCTCACCTGTTCGAAGTTTCAATACCTGTTCTTTCACTGTTGTTTTCCTTCTGATGTGACTGTGGAGTAGCTTTGGTTCGGTCTTGGCTTTGTTTGCTATATCATTTTCAAAACTTTTCTCTGCTTCTCTTCTCACCCTGACGTACTCATTCCAGGTTCTCTGGTATCTCTCTCTGCTTTCTGGTGTTTTGTTATTCCGGAAGTTCCTCCAAGCCCTTTTGTTCAGTTTCTTCGCTTCCATACATGCCCTATTATACCAAGGATTCTTCTATTGCTTCTCGGATTTTTTCCTTTGGGCCGGGATGAACCTGTTTACTGCCTCCTGACACTTTTGGGTAACATAGTCCATCATACCCTGTACAGACTTATCTCTGAGGTCTGTGACCCAAGGTATTTCACTTAGGAAACTTCTCATCTGTTCATAATTCCCCTTTCGGTATGCCAGCCTTTTGATTCCTAGTTCTTTTTGCGGAGAGATAAGTCCTAGCTCTACCAGGTACTCAAAGTTCAATACACTGTGGTCACTCATTCCCAAGGGCGCTTCCATCTTAACTTCCCTTATATCCCACTCATTTAGGGTAAATATCAAATCAAGCATTGCTGGTTCATCTTTTCCTCTCATTCTGGTTGGTTCTTTGATGTGCTGGCTTAGAAAGTTTCTTGTTGCCACGTCCAGCAGCTTAGCTCTCCATGTTTCTGGTCCTCCATGCGGGTCTCTGTTCATCCAATCTATCTTCCCATGGTTGAAGTCTCCCATAATTAGTAGTCCAGATCCATTCCTGCTAGCAACAGAAGCTGCTCTTTCTATTATGTTGATGGTGGCCATGTTGTTTCTATCATATTCCTGTCTAGGTCTTCTGTCATTTGGTGGTGGATTATATATGACTATGACTATAATTTTTTTCCCTCCATTTGTTACGGTACCTGCTATGTAGTCACTGAAACCTTCACAGCCCTGAATATCCATCTCCTCAAAATCCCAGCCTTTTCTTACCCGCAGAGCTACACCACCCCCACCTCTTCCTTCCCTCTCTTTCCTCATAACATAATAGTCCTGTGGGGACACTGCGTTTGTTATCGTTTTCGTGATCTTTGTTTCTGTGTGGGCTATTATGTCTGGGTTTTCCTCTAGTACCCGTTCTCCAAGCTCATTTGCTTTATTTGTAATTCCATCTATGTTAGTGTACATCACTTTGAGGCTCACTTTCTTCTGTCCCTTCTCAAATCGCCTCCTTCGTGAGTGTTCTGCTGGTGGGGGAGGCTGTTCCATGGGTGTGAGGACCTGTGAGGTGGATAACAGGGTCTCAGAGGATACTGGGATGAGGGGCGGGGGATCCAGTGAAGGAGGAGGGACAGGGAGGGTATGGAGTGAAAGGGGAGGGAGGACGGGAAGGAAAGGGGGGGAGGGAGAACTTGGGAGGAGGGGAGGGGTAGAAGGGTGGGGATTGGGTGTGGGGAGAGGGAGGTTTGGCTGAACATTTGAGTGGGGGCAGGGAGAGTTTGGGATAGGGGGGTTTTCTATGCAGAGGAGGGTGGCGGGGTTGTCCTCCCTTCTGGTGTTACTGGGTAGTTGGTTGTGGGTTCCCCCCTCGCCTCAGGGGGTGTTGTGTTGGGAGCTGTGACTTCCTGGTTTTCCCCTCAAACCCTGCGCCTCTTCCTTGCTTCTGCCGCCACGGCTCTCTCCTCCCTTGTCATGTCTCTCTGGAGGAATACATTTTTTAATTTTCCCACGTTTTTTATGGAGCTCTTCCTTGATAGGATCTTCTCCTTTGTGCTCTCGTTTGCAAACACTATCTTTATCATTCGGTCTCGGTCTTTGTTGTACCAACCTAGCCTGAAAACCTTCTCAATGCTATGCTCAGCCCCTTCCATGTCTAGTCATGTCACTGCTGCTTTGTCCTTGTCATTCCACTCTGTCCTATTAGAGCCTTTCTGTTCTTTAATACCCACAGCAACCACTGATCTGTTCCTTTCCAGCAGTTGGCTAGTGAAGCGTGCCGCCTCCTGTGAGGTGGCTGCTTTCATGGCCACCTCCATCACTGCAGTCATTACTTCAGAGTTATTTTTCTTTAGTATTTCCGCAAATGTTGCTTTTATTGTGGTATTGTCATCCAAAAAACTATTACCACCTTCTCCCTGAGGGTTTTCTGATTCTCAGCCTCGATACCATTCTCTTTGAGGGCTCTAATCTCCTCCTTTGCTGCTGTCAGCTCTCTTTTCAGGTTGCTTATTTCGTTCTTCATTTCCTGCGTCATTTCTTGCATCTCACTCTTGATGTCCTCCAGGAACTGGGCAAACATTTCCTTTATTTCGTCACCTTGGTTCTTCCCTGTTCCCCTGGTACCTCTGGCTGCCATGCTTGACCCTGTTCCTATAGTTGTGCCGTGATAGGATTTGTCAGGAGGGCAGAGCGGGATCGGGGAGGGAGAAAGAGGGAGAGGAAGAGAGAGAGAAAGAGAGAGAGAGAGAAAGGGAGTGATAAAGGGAGAGATAAGTTGATCCGACCCTTCCACTGAAGTGAGAAGAAAGTAGAAGGGGAGGGGAGGAGATGGAGAGAAAGGCAGGAGGGAGAGAGGGAGAGAGAGGAGAGGGAGAGAGGGAGAGAGAGGAGAGGGAGAGAGTTGGAGAGGGAGAGAGCGGGTGGGGGAGAGAGCGGGTGAGGGAGAGAGGGGGGAGGGGTGTGTGTGTGTGTGTGTGTGTGGGCAGAGAGGGAGGGGGAAGGAAAGAGAAGGAGAGAGAGAGAGAGAGAGAGAGAGAGAGAGAGAGAGAGAGAGAGAGAGAGAGAGAGAGAGAGAGAGAGAGAGAGAGAGAGAGAGCAGGAGAGAGATAGTGGGAGAGAGAGAGAGTGGGAGAGAGATAGAGAGTGGGAGAGAGATAGAGAGAGAGAGAGAGTGGGAGAGGGAGAGTGGGGAGGGGAAGAGTGTGTGTATGGGGGATGCGGGGGACTGAGGGTGGGGGGGGGCAGGGATGGCGACCAGGTGTGTGTGTGTGTGTGTGTAATGTACGTTAGTATATATTTGGAGCAGGCTTATACAATGCGTAATTAAACACAATAGCATTGACTATTGTTATTTCCGTATGTATAATTTCTATTCTATGTAAATATCTTTTACCATCTGAAGGTTGAAGAAACACTAAATCACTTAATCATTCCATTTGATTTCTTTGACAGTCCGTCAACAAGGTGACATCTTCAGAAATATTCACCTTGCCACTAGGGATGCAATTATACTAATTTTAGATGCAAAAACAAACATGAGCATCGGTACACCTCGCCCTAAGATTTAGTCGCTTCTTAATCGTAGAGAACTACAAAGAATTGGGTGAGGTGATTGCTGCCTCACTGCATATAATACTTGTTTACCGGGTCTGTTATCTTCCCTCTGGATCAATGGAGCGCCATCAAACGACTGTACGCTCAAAGTTGACCACTTTAAAAATTTTTACTGGTATCGGCTCTCGAATGAACATGGCCTCAAGTGTTCAGAGCTTCCTTCAATCATAGGTGCTTGTGATTATTGTGTACTTCACTATGTCCTAGAAATTTTGAAGGGTGTTGTAATGATGCTTAATACCGCCTTGCAAATGAAGGATAATATGCCTACTCAGAGTGCAGATGATGAGTCACAATAACATGGCTGAAGATATGATGACCAAACCACACATCAGAGGATGAAAAAATGATGGTGTTTCGGTCTGTCCTGGACCATTATCATCTTCTGATATCTGGTTTGGTCTTCATGTCTACTCAGTATTTGTGATGTGTACAATGTAGCATACATTTCGGAACGTTCGGTCTCCATGACTACATTTGTGTTGATACACAACATTAGTACACTTCAGTTTATCAAAGGAGGCAGAAATGCTATTTTTTACAAGGGAAGCTGTAAAAGGTTTATTAGACTAAATGATAGTATAAATCCTTTAGTTTTTACTTCTTAATTTACAATTCCTGCCAATTATATCCTGTATATCTTTTCATCCTTCTGATAGACCTGAGTAAATATATTTTTAAAATATACTACAATGTCTTTCGCTTGGGAACGATACTCTCACGGAACCATGAATTCATTAACTCTTGCCAGACATGCATTTATTGGAAATACTTTGATGAGTGTGATGAATCTACCATAATTACCATCCACAAGAAGATCGATGAATGGTATTCTGCCTTCTACACCTTTCTTGGCAGTGAACCTCAAGCCTGAGACTTCTTGACTCTTGCCTCGAAGTCTGTCCAAAGTATTTTCGTCGTCAACACATACGAATATTTATCAAACATACCTACAGTATATACTAGGACTCAACCCATCCATCTACAGGGTATACGACTCTAGATGAGACATAAACGCCTGAGCGAACAAGACTCTAACGGGGACCTTATTACCACACTATCAACCTGCAAATAAAGCATTCCCTCTGAGCACAGAATACGCTTCGGTGGTGCAGGTCCTCGGTATTTCCCACAACATTGCTCGAGCTACATTGGGTGGTAGGTGGTGCTCATGTTGATACATTGTATTATGTTGATGATCCTTTCCACTGGTACATTATGAACTGACTTTCAAGGTTAAGGAAAGATAAGATTGTGGGGTTCTCTCATTTTAAGAACGATAAATTCGGCGCTAGATGTAAGGTGGACTAGTTGGGGTGTTCGGTGATATTATTTGGTTCAATCTGTGAGTTTGTAAGTTGGTGTGGGGATCTTCAAAATTATAGGCCTAAGGGGTTAGTCAGGTTTGTAGGTTTTCACATTATCAAAGTAACGTTAGTCAAAATCAACAACTACTTTAAAATTTTAGGTCTTCAATCATTGCGTTCGCTGTATCTATGACGGAGTTCACAAATTTTTCAAGATTCTCTGTTGGGTTACTTGCAAAAACCATTAGTTTCGATGTCTTGTAGGACACCTCTGACTCTCAAAATACACCATGGTCGAGTATGATGTATGTGATGGGCTTGTCAGCCCTCGTCACTATTATGTTATTCGTATTAATAAAGTCCTCAACTGCTTGGTTTAATTGAGGAGACCAGCGTGTGGCGGTGTTGCTTTTTCGTTCTTTTTAACTCTACAATTTTTGTATTAACAGGAAAATATTTAATTTATTATGTACCCTATACCCATCCTGTGGGCTGTGGTGAAAAACGTTACAGAGGTACATAATGTGTTCAGTTCCTGAACCCCATAGTCTGTTTAGCTAAGCAGGGGGCAATCATGTGAAGATAGTTACATAATCGGTAAAGAAAAAAATCACAGGAGCCGTGATGAGGAATCGAATCTATTCGCTGGGTATTCCCAAACACGTGCTCTGGATGGCAAGGCAAAGACATGGTCAAAAGAATTGAACCTGGGGTTTTGCTTAATCCACGAGGATTCCCGAGAGTTGCACTGAAGCTGAACCAGGGTTTTACACAATTTCCCTCCATCATTACGTCCGAAACTCCTCTGCCACAAATCTGGAAGTCTATCTGCAAGATAGCGAGTAAGATCATTCTTGATGTCTCGCTTGTCCTTCACCTCCGTGGTACTCTTGTGGCAGACCCGTTGCAGATCACGACCGAACTGGGTTCCCACTTAACTTCTGTTAGCTCTTGTTCTCATCTTCCTCAATGTTTTTTTCTTCGTAAGCCTGTTCTTGAATCTCGTCCTTTAGATTTCTGCACCCATCTCAGACTTAACTTTAACGATCCCTTCTCTCTCTCTCTGAACTTAAGTCTGCCCTGGCCCTCTGCGGTTCTACGGCGGCGGGCTCCGATGGCATTCATTATGAGAAGCTTCGCCATCTCCCTCCGTGCACGTCTCGGTATTTACTGAGTCTGCATAATCGGGTCTGGGAGTCGCCAGTCCCTGAGTACTGGCTTGATGCTGTTATCCTCCCTGTTTGGAACCAGGGTCACTTGGGTCATCCCCCAAGGACTTTCGCCCTATTGCCCTCACGAGTTGGCTGCAAACTCTTTTGAACGTATGGTTAACGTTCGTCTGATGTGGTTCTTAGAACACTATCACCACCACCTACCATTCTCGGTTTAGTTTTAGCAAGTGCCGCAGCACAACAGATGTCCTGGTGAATTTGAAGGAATATATTCGTAGTGCTTTTGCTGCGAAGACCTCTGTTGTTGTCATCCTTTTGACCTGGAAAAGGCTTATGACACCACTTGGAGATATCATATTCAGTCGCAACTTCATTCTTTTAGCCTTCGTTGTAATAACCCTTTTTTTTCTCCAAAGCTTCCTCTCTCGTCGTTCCTTTCGAGTGAGGCTCGGTACCACTCTCTCTCTGCCCCTTTTCGGCAATACGAGGGTATGCCCCAGGGTAGTGTTCTGAGCACTTTTCAGGTTGTCCTCAATGGTCTTCTTTCCTCCCTTCTTTCTGGCGTCTTCATCGCTCTCTATGTCGACGATTTTATCTCTTGCTGTCGGGGGTGATGATTAGCCTCTCCTTCAACGGCGGCTTCAACTTGCGATTGATGCTGTGTTGTCTTGGGCCACCGGTCATGGCTTTTGATTCTCTACATCTAAGACTTGTGCTATGACTTTTACTCGGAAGCGTGTCGTTCTTCGTCCCCCTCTGTCCCTCTTCGTCCCTCTCTGTTGCTTTATGGTCATCCCCGTAAGTACAAGGATTCCGCTAAACTTTTGGGGTTAATCTATGACATTCGTTTGTCATGGTCACCCCATATCTCTTACCTCAGAGTTGAAAGCTCTAAGGGCCTTACCCGCCTTATGGTTTTGTTCAGAACTTCTTGCAGAGCGGATAGGCGCACACTCCTCGCTTTACATTCCTCTCTCGTCCTGTCTCGGCTCGATTAAGGTTACCCTGCTTACTCGTCTGCGTCTCCTTCTACTCTTCGCCATCTTGATGCTTTGCACCATACTGGGTTGCGCCTGGGCTCTGTTGCCTTTCATTCGACTCCCGCCCTCAGCTTGTATATTGACACTGGCTTCGTATTTCTCCAGGAACACCGTGATAGCTCCTGTCTTCGTTGTCTTGCGCGGTCCTTGCAACATCCTTCCTCTCGCCTCTGTCGTGCTTTAACTTTTACCCCTCATGTGGTGCCTGTTCCTCTTCACCACCTCCCTCTTTCTGTCCGCTTATCTCGCCTACAAGATTCTCTTTCAGCTCATATTTCTAATATTTCCTCGTCGTATTGTTCCTTCTTAGCCCCCGTGGAGAGTCCCCCTTCCAGAAAATTGTTCATCTTTGACCAGCATCACTAAATCTTTTACTCCTACGATTCTGAAATGCCTTTTCCTTCAGCATTTTTCTTCGCACTCCCGCTCCGTTTCCAGCTTCACCGATGGGTCTAAGTCTGTGGACGGTGTAGGCTACTCTGTTGTTTTTCCTAACCACACTTATGTCGCCTACCTCCGGAGACTAGCGCCTTCACAGCAGAACTTAATGCTATTATCTTTGCTCTTCGTCTTCTGCTTTCTCGTTGTCAATCCTCTTTTGTGGTTGTAGTCGACTCTCGTAGTGCACTCATAGCTCGAGGGTCCTTTAATCCAGTCCATCAAGTGGTCGTGGAGATTCAACATTGGCCGTTTCTTATCTCCAGTAAATTTAAATCCGTAGAGTTTTGCTGGGTTCCCAGCCATATTGGTGTTTCTTTAAATGAGCGTGAGGATGCTGCCGTTAAGGAAGCTGTCCGCTCTTGACCCATCTCCCGTAAGGTTATTACTTATTCCAACTTTTACCCGGTTATTCATTCCTCTATCCTTGCCCGTTGGCAGGCTTGTTGGTCTTCTGTTGTTGGTAATTTACTGCGTACTATTAAGCATAGTGTGTCCCCGTGGCCTTCCTCCTACTACCGTAACCGGCGATGGAAATGGCTCTAGCACTGTTGCGTATTGGCTATACACGCTTAACTCACGGTCACTTACTGGAACGCCACCCTGCTCCTTATTGTTTAAATTGCATTGTCCCTCTTACAGTTGTACATATCATTATTGAATGTTCTGACTTCCAGGACGAGTGTGTGTCTTGTTTTCCGACCGTCCCTCGCGATCGCTTGTCCCTCGATAGAATTCTTGGTGAATCGGATATTTTGATATCATTCGCCTTAAGATTTTCTGTTCTCGTATTGGCATTCTTGGTGATATTTAGCGCCCTCTGATTATTCCGCACATTTGATGATGCTACATAGCCTTCCCGGTTTGGTGCCTTCTTTTAATTTTTACTTACACAATTCTCCATGCAATCTGGCTTGTGACATCTAAGAAACCGACCTCTGATGCCCCTCCTTCAGTACAGTGTGTAGTGAAAGATGGACGTCAGAGGTACGATTTAGATGACAGAAGCTAGAGTGCATGAAAAGTATGTAAGGCCTGGTTCGGCTTCAGAGCAAGCCTCGAACTCTCATGGGTTCAGCAGAACCCCAGGTTCAATTCTTTTGACCATGTGGTGGTCTAGGCCTCTGGAGCGTGTCCGGGAATACCCAGCGCAAAAGTTCAAATCCTAATCACGGTTCCTGGGAGATGATCATTGATATCACGTTACTGCGATTTCTGTGTACAATTGTTAATATTAGACACGCATATATACTTGTATACTTGGGCATCAGGCATTCCTTTAAGCATATTTTGTGAAATATGACGGCATTGTTTGCTTTGGTGATCTTATGGTATAAGCTTATTATGATTCTAACTATTTTCTTACTCTAGTTACTAAGAAGAGCAATCAAATTACCGAAATTCATGCTAAAGAAAATAATTATTATTAAATGGTAATGTTTACTACAACGTTTCGTTCCACTCTGTAACATCTTCAGATTAGGAATGAATTTACAAGGTGCCAATTTATCTTGAATACACATGTGAAAGAGGGAGAGTTGTGACGGGGGTAAGATAAAGTAATCACAAATAGGTGAAAAATAAGGGCATAATGGGGATGAATGCCAGTCAAACACTGGGTAAGAAAGTGCGGGTGGAGAACTTGGCAGAGATGTCGTTATCCAGTTTTATATAGTGAGGTCTGAATTCTAGCATAGGCAAGGTATTGAAGTCATTACTCAGTATAATTAGGGTGTTTTTTTACTCCTAAGAGTATAGCTTCCAGTATTTGCAATCTTCTGCGGTCAGAGATGAATGCCAGGATTGTTGTATTTTCTACTAGTATGTTCCTAGTGCGTGTTATGTTCACTTTGAATATGGTTTCTAGGGGCACCAGCATGTAGATGGCGGGTCAGCCTTCTCGAAAGCTTTGTGGTGGTCATACAAATCTGAGTAGATCATAGGTGACATCCTCCTTTGGGGTATGTAAATTGGTATACCACGTTTGCTTTTTGGAGAAGATTGTATTGATTATTAGTGTTATCTTCTACCATTTTTCTAAATATCTTGATAGGGGTGTTGACACCCATATCAAAATATATGGGTATCAAAACTCATATCATTTCATGTGTTGAGTATGTTCTCTATTCGTGTCCCCGTTGTTTAATAATGCTTGAAAGCTTCTGTCCATTTCCTTGTGGATGTTATGCCAGTCGGAACAATGAGTAAGGGCTCTGTGTACAGATGCGTTTATTACACTGGTCTTGTATCTATCAGACCATGCAGTGACCATTCATACACATTCATTGTTGGTGGGTTAATATAAACTAATGTGGTGAAAGTGTTGTCTTTGCTTCTCACGTAGACATTTGGGGAACGGGAGTGAACCATCGATGCCTAGTTCATGGGTAAAATTAAGCACCGAATTTCGGGTAATAAGATCCTATAAAAATCGCAAAAAATCATGGAGGTCTTTCATACGTACGAAAGTATCTGCAGTAGATGCGAAGTTTCCCTGTAGTTTTGAAGATGGTGTCTTCTAGCATTCCTTTATTAAAGTTAGCAAAGAGGACTTCCAGTGAGGACCCCATGGCTGCTCCGTTAAGGGGTCTGTGTAACTGTGTATACATGTCTTCCCAAGGGGTTGTAAATGGATTCGTGAGATTCTATCTAAGGGGAAGGGGTTGAAAGATTATGTAACATTAAGTTGCTGTCTACAGGGACGTTCGTGAGTAGGGATCCCACGTCTAGAGACGCTATGATACCTTCTGGTTTAGTGGTCTTCACTATGTCTAAGAAGTTGGCAACAAATTTCAAGCTGAACTTACTTCGGTTTCCACTATTTCCACCAATAATTTTTTACTAAAGTCTGTTGTCATTCTGTCAGCCGTCTTGGCTACGCAACTATGGAGAGAGATGTGCCTTGGAGTTGTTGGATCCTTGGGTTTTGGGGTCGGCACAGTTTGTCCTATCCCCGGCTAATTTTTTTAGCCTTAGGCAGAAAACGTATTTCTCTGGGCCTAGGTTCCTGCTCATTTTATTGGCAATTTTGCCGTCTCCAGGGTATGTATCTTTGGAGTTTTTATTAGCCTGACTGGACTCCTCCAGTGTGAAAGGGGTATTAGTGTCAGCGGCTTCAGCACATGCGGTTCGAATTCGTTGCCATTTTTTCCTTCAATCCTTTCTGCACTGCTAGTACTTCGGGTTTAACCTGATTACTACCTGCTCTTTTTGCAAATTTGATTGCCAGTACTTCAGCATCCTGTTGAGGGTCCTAAGGCTAGGGGACTTTTGACATTTTATTTCCTATTGCAATATTGTGTATTCATTCAGATGTGACCACCATTCCAACCAGTTTTGTTTAATGATTATCTTTGTTCCTTGGTGCACATGTTCTTTGACTACACAGAGTAGGGTCCTTTTGCGATCGTTTGCCTGCATTTTGTATAGCTTCCTTGTGCAGTTGAATCTGTTCTTTGACCCATTCGTAATAGTACCAGTAATGTTTTTGGTATCTCTAGACTGTTCTTTCAGTGGAATAGTGGTTAGCTGCACTTCGAATGGCTTTGACACTCTTGTTCCGCTCGATTAATGGGCTTGGGAAGTACATAGGTTTTGAGAAAATCAGTTAGAGCTCTGAGGTGACTCGAACCTGCGACCAAGACACTACGGGCCTCCAGATCTACCACTGTATCACCCTGATTTGTTAACTAGTCCGGGTGGTACAGTGGTCAGCCCGTCTTCAGACCAACTCCATTCAACCCCCGCAGTCGACTGAAAAGACACATTCATCAATTTAAGCATGCTTTTATTTAAAATTGATATTTTTCCATATATAAATTAATGGATATGAACCCACACTTGTGTATTTGTGAAATTTATGTAAGGAATTTACAGTCTTCGCACTCTCCTGAGTGCTTTATCAAGGTCCGAGTGAGTGATTAGGACGAGCTTACATCGCAACATCAAATGAGGCTGCTATTCTGGGTCCAGTACTCTTATTCTTTTTGACCGCCTGACCATGTCTCTCCTGTTTTCGACTTCTGATGTTCCTGCGGTAATGTCTCCCTCGGAAATATGATCATGTGTCCCCTCTGTAATCCTGCTATTCTGGGAACTGAAGTTAACAACGTGTTAGGTTGTAATAACAACTCCAGTTTCCACAAAAGTAGGATTACAGAGGGGATACATGACCATATTTCCGTGGTAGACATTACCACAGGAACATCAGGAGTTGGGAATAGGTGACATGGTCAGGTGGTCAAGAAGAATAAGAGTACTGGACCCAGGATAGCAGGCTCATTAGTCGTTCAGATGTAAATCTCGTCCTAATCACACATTCAGACCTTGATAAAGCGCTCAGGAGAGTGCGAAAGACGGTTCTTTGGTCCATTTGGTTTTTTGGCGTCTATCCTGGACTGGACTCAGGATAGCAGCCCACCAGGAATCATGCACAGAAATGCCTAGACATCATCAGCAGGGAAGCGGAACGCATAGCAGTGAAAATAAACAGCAATAAAACCAAAGTAATGACCGTTAAAATGGAAACCCAAGACATCAGACTCGCAATACAAGGACACGAAATTGAGTGGGTTGCCTCTTTTCAATACCTTGGAGTCGTAAGACAGCCAGTTGAAATTGAATATCTTCGGCAACGTTGAAAAGCCTGCAAGTCAGCTTTGCGCTCCCTGACAAGTCTTAGAGATGGTGCACATCTACCTGTACCCAAAATGTACTACGTTCAAGCAGTTAGGTCACTCATTAACTATGCTGCTCCTGCTCTTACATCTCTCAGTGATAACCAATGGGAAAAATTAGAAGTGTCTCAAAATGATGCTCTTAGAACAATGCTAGGAGCACATATATGGACCCATCGAGAGAATTAAGACTGGAAAGCAACTTGCCGGCATTAGAAAACAGGATCAAACAAAGAACACCAAAACAGCATAACTTGTTGGAACCATTGCCATTCTGTCAATTAAAGATAGAATATACTGATCGTCTCACAGAAACCTTCAATATAGAACAAGTGCATGGACGGATAATCTGGTCATGATTCTATAGAAAGTGGACTTGAAATTGACCATTAAAAACAGAGGGGAAGATAGACCATATGAACATTTTCGGCAGCCTTCTCCATGGGAAGAATTCGAGTCTAAAGATAATCATTTAAGGATTACCAGTTAAAACATCGGCATGCGACTCGCAGAGGCTCAAAGCAGCCATAGAACAAGAAATGGAAATCACCACAAGACCTACAACCACTCACATCTTCACAGATGGATCAGATGATAAAGAAAGATTCTGCTGGGGCAGCAGTTAACACTAACAACCTTGAAGCTTACTGGAGCATAAAAAGTTGGTGCTCAAAATTGCAAAACAGAATTATATGTCCTGAAGGCGGCCATAAATAATACAATTGAGAACAATTTATGTGTCTTTATACATACCGATTCTAAATCTTCGCTTCAGCCCTGAAATCTAGGGGCTGTCAATCACTCTAAATTGTATACCAAGTCACATGTGCATAGCTGGTAATAAAACGGCAGATTCACTAGCAAAAACTGTCACTGCTCTACCTGTTGTGGAGGTTAAATACCTTCAAGTTTTCAGATTTTGGAGCAAAACAAAAAGAAAATACTCCCAACTATTCAAAGTCGCCACAGAGCCAAAGCAGCTGAAGGAAGATCCACTGCAATGTGATACGAACAAGCCACTGGGTACTACTCTTTCAAGCCTGGCAAAAAGATATCCAGAGACATTGCAGTAGCCACACACAGACTTGGTTACAAGTGCTGCTGGGAGTAAATCAATCAATAGTTAAAGTGTCATATCTGTGGAACAGAAACAGAAGCGCCACTATTGCAAGACTTACTGGAAAGTGAAGCGACTGAAGCCCTGTGCATCAAATTCAACATTAATCTAACGACAGCAGCTACATTAGATGCAAATGCCACATCGACTACAATGATTAGAAAAGCCGTTGAAGAATGGGACTCACTAGTGAACATTCTGCATCTACCTCCACACAGAGATGATAATGTTAAAACAAGACTAAAACCAGTGCACTAAAAGAGAAGCGGAAAAGAAACTGGTAAAATGGAGGAAACCCCGCCTTAATTTATAACTTTGACCCAAATATCACGGTAGCAAAGTTATCACGAATAACTGAACTCAATTACGGCTCACTATAGCCCGTGATAAGAAGAACCAAAAAGAAAAGTTTACCAAAAGAAACTGGCAAAATGGAGGAAACCCTACCTCAATTTATAACTTTGACCCAAATATCACAGTAGCAAAGTTATCACGAATAACTGAACTCAATTACGGGCTCACTATAGCCCGTGATACATGGACATTTCGTTCTAAGTAGCTAAATCTAAAACAACAACAAAGGATAGCAGCCTCATTAGACGTTGAGATGTAAGTCTCATCCTAATCACACACTGACCTTGATAAAGCACTCAGGAGAGAGAGAGAGAGTGAGAGAGAGCAAAAGACGTGGCGTAATTTCCATACATAAATTTCACAAATATACATTTGTACGTTTTTATCCTGTTATTTTGACGGTGAGAAGACATTAACATTACTAATATAAATTAATAGTTTTACATGCTAGAATGCAGCATATTTAGGCTTTGGATAGATAAGATGGGCGATTATTTGTATTTTGTAGTATGAGTGTGAAGCATTTACAGCATCGTTGTTCGAAAAAAAGTAATCAGCGATGCACTTGTTTAAAAATTGTTTGAATAGCAATTGGGTCGTGTGTAAACCGTTTTTCATTCATAAACAGGGAGTTTGGTGGGGGCCTGGACGGGCCGACAGTGGTCAGCCTTAAATCGCATACAAAGATTCAAGCTCGTTAATACAGCCGCCAAACCCCGTTTATGAATGAAAAGCGGTTAACACAAGATCCACAAATGATGACATCCGAACACATAAGAAACAAGTAAGTAAGTAATTACCAAAAAGAAGGCACCAAACCGGGAAGGTTATGTAGCACCATCAAATGTGCGGGATAATCAGAGAGTGCTAAATATCACCAAGGATGCCAATACGAGAACAAAAACCCATCAGGCAAACGATATCAAAAGTATCCGAGTCACCGAGAATACTATTGAGAGACAAGCAACCGCGGGGGACGGTCGGAAAACAAGACACACGCTCGTCCAGGAAGTCAGAACATTCAACAAGGATATGCATAGTCGTAAGAGGGACAATGCAATTAGGACAATAAGGAGCAGGGAGGCGCTCCATCAAGTGACCATGAGTTAAGCGAGTATGGCCAATACGCAACCTCGCCAGAGCCGTTTCCCATCGCTGGTTATGGTGACAGGAGGATGGCCACGAGGACACACAACCATTAAGAGAACGAAGTTTGTTATCAGTAACAGATGATCAACAACCCTGCCAACGGGTAGGGATGGAGGAATGGATAACCGAGTAAAAATCGGAATAAGGAATACCTTTACGAGAGATGCGACAAGAGCGGACAGCTTTCCTTGCAGCAGGATCCGCACGCTCATTTAAAGAGATACCAATATGGGTGGGAACCCAACAAAACTCAACCGACTTAAATTTACTTAGAACAAGAAACAGCCAATGCTGGATCTCGACAACCACTGGATGAACTGGATTAAAGGACCCGAGAGTCATGAGGGCACTACGAGAGTCAACAACAACTACAAAGTAAGATTGACAACGAGAGAGCAGGAGACGAAGAGCATAGAGAATAACATAAAGCTCCGCTGTGAAGATGCTAGTCTCCGGAGGTAAGCGACACATATAAGTGCGATCAGGAAAAACAACGGAGTAGCCAACACCGTCCGCAGACTTAGACCCATCAGTGAAGACGGAAACGGAGTGCGAGTGAGAAGAAAAGTGCTCAAGGAAAAATCGTTTTAAAACCGTAGGAGGAGTAAAAGTTTTAGTGATGTGGGTCAAGGATGTACAAAACTGCGGAAGGGGGACTCTCCATGGGGGCAAAGAAGGAACAACACGAGGAGAATTATTAGAAATACGAACGGAAAGAGAATCCTGTAAGCGAGATAAACGGACAGAAAGAGGGAGGTAGTGAAGAGGAACAGAAACCGCAGGAGGGGTAAAAGTTAAAGCACGACAGAGGCGAGAGAAAGGATGTTGCAAGGATCGTACAAGATAGCGAAGACAATAGCGATCACGGCGGTCCTAGAGAGACAGGAAGCGAGTGTCAACATAAAAGCTGAGGACGGGAATCGAACGAAAGGCACATGAGCTGAGGCGCAACCCAGTATGGTGCAAAGCATTATGTTGGCGAAGAGTAGGAGAAGCAGACGAGTAAACAGGGCAACCATAATCGAGCTTAGAAAGGACGAGAGAGGAATATAGAGAAAGGAGAGGGCGCCTATCCACTCCCCAAGAAGTATGGGACAATACCCGAAGGAAGGCAAGGGCCTTAGAGCACTCAACACGGAGGTAAGACATATGGGGAGACCAAGACAAACGAGTGTCAAAGAATAACCCCAAAAGCTTCGCAGAATCTTTGTACTCAAGGGAATGACCATAAAGTGACAAAGAGGGACGAAGAACGACTCGCTTCAGAGTAGAAGTCATGGCACAAGTCTTAGCGGAAGAGAACTTGAAGCCATGATCAGTGGCCCAAGACGACACGGCATCAATCGCAAGTTGAAGCCGACGTTGAAGGAGAGGCGAATCATCACCCTGACAGCAAAGGGTAAGATCATCGACATAGAGAGCGGAGAAGACGCCTGAAAGAAGAGAGGAAAGAAAACCATTGAGGGCAACCAGAAAAAGATTAGTGCTCAGAACACTACCTTGGGGCACACTTTCGTATTGCTGAAAAGAGGCAGAGAGAGCGGTACCAAGCCTCACCCGAAAGGAACGACGAGAGAGGAAACTGCGGAGAAAGAGAGGGAGATGACCACGATGGCCAAAAGAATGAAGCTGGGATAGAATATAACGCCAAGTGGTTTCGTAAGCCTTTTCCAGGTCAAAAAGGACAGCAACAACGGAGATCTTCGCAGCAAAAGCAGTACGAATATAGACCTCCAAGTTCACCAGGACATCTGTCGTGCTGCGGCACTTGCGGAAACCAAATTGAGAAGGGGAGAGGAGGTGATGGTGTTCTAGGAACCACATCAGACGAACGTTAATCATTCGTTCAAAGAGTTTGCAGACACAACTTGTGAGGGCAATAGGGCAAAAGTCCTTAGGGTATGTTCCCAGAGACCCTGGTTTGCGAACAGGAAGGACAACAGCATCGAGCCAGTCCTCAGGGACTGACGACGACTCCCAGATCCGATTATACAGACTCAGTAAATACTGAGACGTACACGGAGGAAGAAGGCAAAGCATCTCATAATGAATGCCATCGGAGCCCGCTGCCGTAGAACCACATAGGGCCAGGGCAGAATGAAGTTCAGAGAGAGAGAAGGGATCATTATAGGGAAGTCGAAGATGAGTGCAGAAATCAAATGGACGAGATTCATGGACAGGTTTACGAAGAAGGAAAGATTGGGGAAGATGAAGACCAGAGCTAACAGAAGAAAAGTGGGAACCCAGTTCGGTAGCAACATGCAACGGGTCCGCCACAAGAGTACCACGGAGGAGAAGGACCGGTGAAGCATCGGGAACGAACTTACCTGCTATCTTGCGGATACGCTTCCAGATTTGTGGCAGAGGACTTTCGGACGTAATGGTGGAGACTTTAGATGCCCGATATTCACATTTAGCAGTACGATGGCCATACGGGCCACCGCACTCGCCTTCCGAAAGAAAAGAAAAGAATCGTCCGTCTGCCAACAGCGGTGTCTCTTCCATGCTGCACGCTTACAGCGGACAGCCCGAGCAGTCTGTATTCCACCTGGGAACGCACTTCCGTGGACCCCGAGAGGAAGAGCAAGGAATAGAGCGGAGGGCAGCGTCGAAGACAGTGTCATGGAAAAGGAGGAGAGAACGAGGGAGAGACAGAAGGGAGAGCAGAGAGAGCAGCACTGAGGGTAAATAGGTTCCAGTCCGCTTTAGCAAACTGCCACCTAGGGAAGGAGAGGGGAGGGCGAAAAGACAAAGAGGTAACAAGGATGGGGAAATGGTCTCTGCCATGGAGGACATCAAGAACCGGCCACGTGAAATTTAAGTAAAGAGAAGACGAGCAAAGAGAAAAATCAAGACAGGAAAGGGTGCGAGTCCAAGAGTCCAAATGCGTGGGCTCACCAGAATCCAGAAGAGACAGGGAAGAAGAGAGGATAAACGGCTCAAGAAGGCGACCCCGGGTGTTCGTCAGAACATCACCCCTAAGGTAATGACGACAATTGAAATCACCCAGCAGGAGCACAGGCTCCGGCAAGGAGTCTAGGAGGTGTTTCAAATCAAGAAGAAAAAGCGGGACACTCGGGGGGAGATAAATGGAACAAACTCTGTACCATTCCCTCACAAAGATACGAGTAGCAGAACAATGGAGAGGCGAAGGAAAAAGTAAGGGGACAAAGGGAACATCAGAGCGAATCAAGAGAGCAGAAGAATTTGGAGCCCCAGATACAGCTGGGGGGAGGGGGAGGGGGAGAGAAAGGATTAACCACGAAAGCGACCAGGACGAGCACCAAGCATCGGCTCCTGGAGACACACAAAGGGGCGAAAACCGTGAAATCAGAAGTTGGAGTTCAAGGAAATTAGCGCAATAACCTCGAACGTTCCATTGAAGAATAGACATAGATGAAACAAGAGAGGACAACAACAGAGAACAAGGAAGAAACAAAGGTGAAAGAGCAACATTAGCACGTTAAAAGAAGATCAGGGTCAGCAAAATCAGGGTTAGGGGGGCATGGGTAAAATGAACAAAGACGGAGGGAAGGAAGCGGGAGAACAGACCAGAGGTGGGCGGGCGGGGTCCGGAGGAAGAGGAGGAGACAACCGAGATGAGCAGTCAAGGACAGCAGCAGGAAGAGGGGGAGTAGAAAGAGGGGAGCGCACCCCAGCAAGAGCAGCAACCGAAAGGGAAGCAGGGGCCAAAAAAACCTCCATAGCAGGAACAGGGGGCGCAATCACTGAAACGGGAGGGGAAGGAGCAACAGAGCCAGAAGTAGGAGCTGAGGAAGAAAGCGAAGCCTTCTTACCCGCCGCGGAAGAGGAAGGAGAGGAGCCAGGCTTATGCTTCTGACTTAAAGAGACCGGTGTCCCAGCAACTACGTACCGGGCAACGGATTCTGGTGTCTCAACAGGAGAAGCTGAACGAGAGCACACACGACGGCCGTTAGGAGAGCGATGGACATCAGCCCGCCCCGACAGGCGGTGGGGAGAGTCAAGAGACGGAGGAGAAGGATGGGAAGGAGGATCGGAGGGAGACGAGGAAGAAGACACACAGGAGACATGACAGACCGGGTAGAAAGAAGGGGAACCCCAGACAGAGGACCAGGAGGGGGACCCTTCGGGACAGAACTCAAAAGAACAGAGGAGGGGGCAGTGGGCGAATCAGAGTCCAAGGCCCGGAAATGGTTGCGAGTCTGAGGAAGGTGGGAAGGACGAGGAGAGGAAGAGCGCAACACGCGAGAATAAGAGACGTAAGCATAAGGCGGGAGCCAGCGAACCTGGCGCCTCGCCTCAGGAAAAGACAAACGCTCCCGGTGCTTCAAGTTGAGGACGGCTGCCTCAAGCTTGTAATGGATACACGCACGGGAGAAGGTAGGATGGGCCTCACCGCAGTTGAGGCAGCGAGCCTGGGGAGAAGTGCACTCTGCCTTAGACTGACCTTCGCCTCCACACAAAGAACAGACAGACAGTTCCAGAGCAGCGGAGGGCACCATGCCCAAACCTCCAGCACTTGTTACAAAGCCTAGGAGAAGGAATATACTCCTAGACAGAGCACCTGGCACCAGCAAGAATGACAGAGGCTGGAAAGGTCCCACCATCAAAGGTAATCAGGATGCAACACGTGCCACGGCACATAACAGCAGACTCAATGCTATCGTTGCCCCAGTGAACACACCACCACCAGTGAACACAACACCACCAGTGAACACAACACCACCAACAGCACCACCAGTGAACACAACACCACCAGTGAACACAACACCACCAACAGCACCACCAGTGAACACAACGACACTAGTGTACACAACACCATTGATCACAGGCACCAATACAAACAGTACCACCAGCACATGACGGTGGGGCAACACCACCAGTGCACACACTCTCACCAGCAACAACACCGCACACAGCACATCTGATGACCAACACCTCCACGATGGATAACCACGGTGAAGAAAGTCTCACTATCCTACAATGAAAATGCAATGGCGTTCGCAATAGAATTAATGACATCATACAATACGCTCGTGAACACCAAACTGATGTCATAGTGCTACAGGAGACGATGGTAGGTGATGACTTCAACCCAAGGTTCAGCGGTTATCGCAAGTTCTCCCTGCCCTCTGGGGAAAGAAAACGGGGTCTCATCACTTTTGTAAATAACAACATTCCCGCACAGATTATTGATGACCTGCACATGGGGGATGAGTTTGAATCACTGGGAGTAACCCTTTACTTAAACAATAATGTCCTACATATAATCAACATATATGTCCCACAGAGTAAACTTGACCTTGACACACTGCCTGAATTTGTTAATGAAGAACCTACCCTGCTGGTTGGTGACCTTAATGCCAGACACCCACACTTTGGTGCCAACTGTCATCAGCCCAATGTCAATGGACGGAAACTGTCACTCTTTGTCAGGGGAAGTGAAAACCTTAGAGTCCTGGGTGATGAACAGCCAACTCACCTCAGAGGAGGAAGACTACCCAGCAAACAATTTTAGGTTGCCACAACATATCTGGAAAGTATTTGAAAGTATTGGAAACGTTTGTTTTATCGTATCAGATACGATATTGTGTGTGGACTTAAATAGGTTTCCAAAACTTATAACCAAGACATATGTATCTAACACTAATTTGAGATGTTGTGGCAACTTTACACTCCTAACATGAGTCATTCATAATCCATTCATATACCAATATGAATCTCTTATGAAAGGTTTGAGCCAATAATCTGAACCCTTTTCACATCTTTGTGTTTAAAGTTAAATTTCTTGAAATTAAATTATATTTTATATTATATTATTTTTGTTATATTTTATATTATATTATTTTTATTATATTTTATATTATATTATTATTTTCAATTTAAATATTAAAACCAATTTAAGGGTAAAAAAAATCTAATAATTTATATTTCTTTTATTATTTACTAACAATTATAGTTATTTACTAACGGAGAGAGGGGAGGCTGTACGGCGGAGAGTGGCGGCTGTGGCGGACAGTGGCGGCGGTGGCGGATAGTGGCGGCGGGCGGACAGTATCGGCGGGCGGACAGTGGCGGCGGCGGGCGGACAGTGGCGGCGGCGGGCGGACAGTGGCGGCGGTGGTGGATAGTGGCGGCGGGCGGACAGTGGCGGCGGGCGGACAGTGGCGGCTGTGGCGGATAGTGGCGGCGGGCGGACCGTGGCGGCGGTGGTGGACAGTGGCGGCGGGTGGACAGTGGCGGCGGCGGGCGGACAGTGGCAGCGGCGGGCGGACAGTGGCGGCGGCGGGCGGACAGTGGCGGCGGCGGGCGGACAGTGGCGGCGGCGGGCGGACAGTGGCGGCGGCGGGCGGATAGTGGCGGCGGCGGGCGGACAGTGGCGGTGGCGGGCGGACAGTGGCGGCGGCGGGCGGACAGTGGCGGCGGCGGGCGGACAGTGGCGGCGGCGGGCGGACAGTGGCGGCGGCGGGCGGACAGTGGTGGCGGCGGGCGGACAGTGGCGGCGGCGGGCGGACAGTGGCGGCGGCGGGCGGACAGTGGCGGCGGTGGTGGATAGTGGCGGCGGGCGGACAGTGGCGGCGGGCGGACAGTGGCGGCTGTGGCGGATAGTGGCGGCGGGCGGACCGTGGCGGCGGTGGTGGACAGTGGCGGCGGGTGGACAGTGGCGGCGGCGGGCGGACAGTGGCAGCGGCGGGCGGACAGTGGCGGCGGCGGGCGGACAGTGGCGGCGGCGGGCGGACAGTGGCGGCGGCGGGCGGACAGTGGCGGCGGCGGGCGGATAGTGGCGGCGGCGGGCGGACAGTGGCGGTGGCAGGCGGACAGTGGCGGCGGCGGGCGGACAGTGGCGGCGGCGGGCGGACAGTGGCGGCGGCGGGCGGACAGTGGCGGCGGCGGGCGGACAGTGGTGGCGGCGGGCGGACAGTGGCGGCGGCGGGCGGACAGTGGCGGCGGCGGGCGGACAGTGGCGGCACCGGGCGGACAGTGGCGGCGGCGGGCGGACAGTGGCGGCGGCGGGCAGACAGTGGTGGCGGCGGGCGGACAGTGGTGGCGGCGGGCGGACAGTGGTGGCGGCGGGCGGACAGTGGTGGCGGCGGGCGGACAGTGGTGGCGGTGGCAGACAGTGGTGGCGGTGGCGGACAGTGGTGGCGGTGGCGGACAGTGGTGGCGGTGGCGGATAGTGGCAGCGGGCGGACAGTGGCGGCGGGTGGACAGTGGCGGCGGTGGCGGATAGTGGCGGCGGGCGGACAGTGGCGTCGGGCGGACAGTGGCGGCGGTGGCGGATAGTGGCGGCGGGCGGACAGTGGCGGTGGTGGCGGATAGTGGCGGCGGGCGGACAGGGCGGCGGCGGACGGACAGTGGCGGTGGCTGGTGGCGGGTATCGGCTGGTGGTGGGTGGTGGCGGGTGGCGGCTGGTGGTGGGTGGTGGTGGGTGGTGGTGGGTGGTGGCGGCTGGTGGTGGGTGGTGGCGGGTGGTGGCGGGTGGCGGCGGTGATGGGTGGTGGCGGCGGTGGTGGTGGGTGATGGGTAGTGGTGGCGGTGGTGGTGGGTGGTGGTGGCGGCGGCGGCTGGTGGTGGTGGGTGGTGGTGGTGGGTGGTGGCGGCGGGTGGCGGTGGTGGGTGGCGGTGGCTGGTGGCGGGTGGCGGTGGCTGGTGGTGGGTGGTGGCGGCAGGTGGTGAGTGGCGGTGGTGGGTGGCGGTGGGTGGTGGCGGGTGGCAGCTGGTGGCGGGTGGTGGCGGGTGGCGGCTGGTGGTGGGTGGTGGCGGGTGGCGGCTGGTGGTGGGTGGCGGCTGGTGGTGGATGGTGGCGGCGGGTGGTGAGTGGCGGTGGTGGGTGGTGGTGGCTGGTGGCGGGTGGCGGGTGGTGGCGGGTGGCGGCTGGTGGTGGCTGGTGGCGGGTGGAGGCTGGTGGCGGGTGGTGGCGGGTGGCGGCTGGTGGTGGGTGGCGGGTGGCGGCGGGTGGTGGGTGGTGGCGGCGGGTGGTGAGTGGCGGTGGTGGGTGGCGGTGGCTGGTGGCGGCTGGTGGTGGGTGGCGGCTGGTGGTGGGTGGTGGCGGGTGGCGGCTGGTGGTGGGTGGTGGCGGGTGGCGGCTGGTGGTGGGTGGCGGCTGGTGGTGGGTGGCTGGTGGCGGCTGGTGGTGGGTGGCGGCTGGTGGTGGGTGGTGGCGGGTGGCGGCTGGAGGTGGGTGGTGGCGGGTGGCGGCTGGTGGTGGGTGGTGGGTGGTGGCGGCTGGTGGTGGGTGGTGGCGGGTGGCGGCTGGTGGTGGGTGGTTGCAGGTGGCGGCTGGTGGTGGGTGGCGGCTGGTGGTGGGTGGCGGGTGGCGGCGGGTGGCGGCTGGTGGTGGGTGGCGGGTGGCGGCTGGTGGTGGGTGGCGGGTGGCGGCGGGTGGCGGCGGGTGGTGGGTGGTGGCGGGTGGCGGCTGGTGGTGGGTGGTGGCGGGTGGCGGCTGGTGGTGGGTGGCGGCTGGTGGTGGGTGGTGGGTGGTGGCGGGTGGCGGCTGGTGGCGGCTGGTGGTGGGTGGCGGCTGGTGGTGGGTGGCGGGTGGCGGCGGGTGGCGGCTGGTGGTGGGTGGCGGCGGGTGGCGGCTGGTGGTGGGTGGCGGGTGGCGGCGGGTGGCGGCTGGTGGTGGGTGGTGGTGGGTGGTGGCAGGTGGCGGCTGGTGGTGGCGGCTGGTGGGTGGTGGGTGGTGGCGGGTGGCGGCTGGTGGCGGGTGGCGGCGGGTGGAGGCGGGTGGCGGCTGGTGGCGGCCAGCTGGGACACACCCTTCACCACTGAAGGTCTGAGAACAACTAACCATATGTCTCTCTCACCCACCAGCCCAGTGTTGCCAGCTCGCGCTCTCAAAATGTTTCCTTCAAAGATTGTATATTATCTTTGAACAACAAGTTTGAATATCAAGGAAATAATGCATATATTATTGTCACATTAATACTGTACAATATCTTATTACATTCCTGCTAAATAATTATAATTTGAAACAGGACAAAAAATCCAACATATATATAAAAACCAACATTAGAGATCACGAGGCCTAGGCCTCGCCTGTGACCACACATCCTGCCTCCCTGGCCTGCTATACCCTCTCACACCTCACACTCTTAACTCTCTCATAATCACTCTCACTCTCTTACTCTGTCACTCTTACTCTCTGTCACTCTTACTCTCTGTCACTCTTACTCTCTGTCACTCTTACTCTCTGTCACTCTTACTCTGTCACTCTTACTCTCTGTCACTCTTACTCTCTGTCACTTTTACTCTCTGTCACTCTTACTCTCTGTCACTCTTACTCTCTGTCACTCTTACTCTCTGTCACTCTTACTCTGTCACTCTTACTCTCTGTCACTCTTACTCTGTCATTCTTACTCACTCTCAGTCACCCTTACCCATTCATACTCACTCTCTCACTCTTACTCTCATACTCTTACTCTCAATTACTCTTACTCTCAATCACTCTTACTCCCAATCACTCCTACTCCCAATCACTCCTACTCTCAATCACTCCTACTCTCATTCTTACTCTTACTCTTACTCCCAATCACTCTTACTCTCAATCACTCTTATTCTCATTCTTACTCTTACTCTCACTCTTACTCTTACTCCCAATCACTCTTACTCCCAATCACTCTTACTCTCAATCACTCTTACTCTCAATCACTCTTACTCTCAATCACTCTTACTCTCATTCTTACTCTTACTCACTCTTACTCTCAATCACTCTTATTCTCATTCTTACTCCTACTCCCAATCACTCTTACTCTCAATCACTCTTACTCCCAATCACTCTTACTCTCACTCTTACTCTCAATCACTCTTACTCTCAATCACTCTTACTCTCATTCTTACTCTTACTCACTCTTACTCTCAATCACTCTTATTCTCATTCTTACTCCTACTCCCAATCACTCTTACTCCCAATCACTCTTACTCTCAATCACTCTTACTCCCAATCACTCTTACTCTCAATCACTCTTACTCTCAATCACTCTTACTCTCACTAACTCTCAATCACTCTTACTCTCACTCTAACTCTCAATCACTCTTACTCTCATACTCACCCTTACTCTCAATCACTTTACTCTCACTCTTACTCATTCTGTCACCCTTACTCTCACTCTTACTCACTCTGTCACTCTTACTCACTCTCAGTCACTCTTACTTATACTCACTCTTACTCACACTTACACACTCTCTGGCACTCTCACTCACCTTCAGTCACTCTTACTCACTCTTACCCACTCTCGCTCACTCTTACTCACTCTAGTTAATAAGAACACGCCAATATAAGACAACAAAACGTTTTCAGATTCTTTCTCACCACTTTCCAGCAACTTTTATAATTTATATAAATTATCTTAGGGAATAATACATAAATTATATATTTAAACATGATATTAGTGTTTAGTGGAATGCATAAGGAGTCGAATTGTGTTAAAAAGAGCGATTTTTAGAAAATTTGGAAAACTACTTTTTTCTGTTCATATTATAACTAAATGGATTTTAAAGGTTTCACTCAGCCAATATATATCATTCACAATTTATTAATGAATTTTACAAAAAAACACCATAAATTTTATATTTAAACATGTAAAAACTATTTGTTTTACATTTGGAAGAAAATAATTGTAGAAAAACAATTTATAATTAAACCTTTGTGTTTGGATTTTTTGAGTAAAAGTTTCTCAAAGGCTCTCCTGCACCATTCTCAATGCAAATCATTCCCACACCTATGGGAAGAGATAGGCGAACGTTGTGTAGATGATTTGTGTTTGCTGGGTAGACTATGCTCTCCTGCTGAATGCACAGGTCACAGATGCCAGTACACACATTGTGCACAGTTTATGTAGTGACCACTGGGCACTAATTACCACCGTCGACATGAGCAAGAGAAGGAAAGAGACGAATAAAAGAAAAAGGTTATCACTCGGACTAGATATGAGGCCGCACTTCATAAACAGGATGAGTGACTGGTTCACAGAATACCAATTCCCAGAAGACATTGACACATTTGTTGATGACCTTAATCACCAAATTGAGAGCTGTCTAAGTGATCCGCGCCGTACACCTGGGCGAAGTAACCCTCAGAGGAAGAAAATAAAATGGTATGAGAATGATTACATAAAGATGCTTAACGCAAATGTGCGAGACATGAGTAGAGAGTACCGGAGACATCCCACTGAAAGTAACCAACAGTTGTTTAAAACTGTGTGTCAAGTAGCCAGGGAAGAGAAGATTAAAGAGCGGGAAACACAATGGCTTGAGTTCACCAGCTCTATTGGACGGGAAACATCTGCAAGACAAGTGTGGGGAAAAATTAAGATAGCTAAGGGTGGCAGAGCCCGGCCTGCGGCTCACAAAGACCCCCAGGGCAAGGCTGAGGAACTAATTCACAAGTGGAGTGATGCAGCATCCTCCTCCTCCCTCCCTGCAAAAATCAGCAGGGAACAGCTCCTGCGACATGATGACAGAAGAATTAGGATAACAAGAGCACTGTCTAGTGATGACGAATATGGGGAACCAATCACAGCCCAAGAAGTAAGGGGCGCTATGAAAAAGGGTAAAAGTACAGCACCTGGTGAAGATGGCGTCACCTACGACATACTCAATGCACTGTGTGAAGTGTCTGGGAATCCACTACTCCACCTGTTTAACAAGTCATTCCTAAGTGGAGTGTTGCCCACACAATGGAAACACGCAATAATTGTTCCCATACCGAAGCCTAATGACCCTGGCAATTACAGACCTATCAGTCTCGTGTCATGCACTTGCAAGATGCTTGAAAGGATCATCCTAAACCGACTGTTGCACAAAATAGGCAGGTTAGGGGAGGGGGTCAATGGATTTGTTAAAGGACGGAGCACAGCAAATTGTATAGTTAATTACTTGGCTAATGACACGGCTAGGTACTCTGTATTTGTTGACATCAAAGGAGCCTGTGACAAAGCACAGGGGATTGCGATCCTGGACGAGCTTGCATGCATGGGTGTCAAGGGGAGACTCATGAAATGGGTTGAAGACTACCTCACAGGAAGGAAAGCTAAGGTTTGCTTCAATGGAGCAGTCTCCAGAACAATGAGTATGGAACTCGGGACCCCCCAAGGCGGAGTCTTAAGCCCTACACTATTCAATGTACTTATGAACGCCATTGCAAATATTGATTTTCCGGAAGGAACACAACAAGTGGGATATGCAGATGATGTCCTAATACAAGCTCCCACCTTGGGAAAAATTCCATTGAACTCCTTGGAAGGAAATGTACTGAGCTCGGTTTCACTCTCTCCACAAACAAGACGAAGGCATACTCCCATCGCAAGCGGAGAGCAAATGAAGAACTGCAAATTAATGGTGTAACACTTGAATGGGTTGACCACTATCGGTACCTTGGCGTCACTGTCGGCTCTAACAAGGGAAAGAAAGAGGAGCTCAATCAACTCATAGGAACATGCAAAAGTCGACTCAGGGCACTGAAAGCTATGACCTGGAATGGACATGGAGCCTCTATTGCCGTGCTTAAAATGATGTACACAGCCTATGTGCGCTCCGTCATAGACTATGCCGCACCAGTTCTGTGCACCTACTCCCAAAGCGATATAAAAAGGCTTGAAAGCACTCAAAATGAAGCCATGACAATCATTCTTGGAGTTCCAAGAACTGCCAAAACGTCTAATCTGCGAGAGGAGTTGTCCCTTCCCAGTGTTAAAAGCAGAATTCATGAGCTGAATGCTAAGCTTGCAATTAGGATAGCCAGAGATCCCCATTACAATGATATTGCTAAGAAAAAACTGAGCTCTGTGCTACTTTCAGGGGGAAACAGGAGAAGCAAAAAATGGCATCACAGATCAGTCTGCTACCTCGAAGAACTTCACCTGCTTGAGCAAGCCCGTGAGCTCCTGCCTGTAGAGAGGTTACCTCCCTGGGAAGATGACTCATGCACGATCATCATCAATGAAATGGCAACGAAAAAATCCAACATGATACCACAAGAAATGAGGCACAAGTATCTCGAAGAAATTTATAAAGAAGCCGGAGATGAACTAGATCAAATCTACACTGACGGGTCATCTAATCCTGCCAATGGCAGGGCTGGTGCAGCATACACGGTAATCAAGGATAATACTTTCCAACGCAGAAATGAAGAAAAATCACGTATTGAGAACTATGCCTCTTCAACGCAAGCAGAGCTAACTGCCATTGTAATGGCGTTAAGGTTTCTTGAACGGAACACTAATGGTGCAGTGATTTGCACAGATTCAAAAGCATCACTGCAAAGCCTAAGTAAAAATCGGGCAGAAAATCTTGCAATAGTCGCTGAAATTAAGAGAGCTGTGAGAGTACTTACCAATCAGGGAAGAGTAATCAAGTTTCTGTGGATCCCCTCCCATGTTGGAATATGTGGAAATGAACGAGCAGATGTGCTGGCTGCTGAAGGCGCTGAAGGACTCCATATTGAATACTTCATACCCAAGACTCTACTACAAATTAGAGGTATTGTCAGGCAACATCACCGTGACAAGGTAACTGAGGAAAGGAGGATAGAAGCACAAACTAGTGAATCTATACGATGGTACAACATGGTTGCAGCTGGCAATCCCAATCGTTATGGCCGAAGAGGAGGAGGACGAGGGAGGGAATCAGTAATAGCAAGAATCCGTCTTGGATACAAATATCCTTGGAGATATGGAATGGAAACAACAGTTGATCAGCGAAGTTGCAGAATCTGTGGTGAGAGTGACGGACACCGCCTTGACCACTATCTACGTGAATGTGAACACCTGAGAGATATCAGAAATATGTGTAGAATAATAAACCCCACATTGTTTGAGTTAGGAAAACACTATTTGTCAAATATTGATGCTGTTCTTAAAAGATTTCCCCATTTTGCACCCGCAAGATAACGTAAGCTTTCAAGGGTTGATAGATGTTAATCTTCTTGTTTGAGGAGCTGTTCACTTGAGACAGTTAAGCAAGTCCCAGCTGTGTCTGGGTACAAGTGACAGGATGAACAACCCAGCGGGTTTTCTTCCTATTGGGGAGTGTTGTACATGCTGCTATGGCGGTGTGTCCACTCACAAGATGAGTGGCGCTGCCCAATAAACTCGCCCCTCGGGGCAAAATTTTAATTTAAATTTAAAGGTAATCTTCACAACCCGAAGGGGTTGACGGCGGCGACCACGAGGGGGGACGAGTAAATGAGTCTACCTGGAGGACAGAATGGCCTTGGGCATCAAGGATATGCCGAATATCATCGTGGCAGTCCTGCAGGTTCCGAACACCAGTTGCAACATGGGGTGGGAAGAGAATAGTGCCAACACTGGCATTCAACCAAGCGTTCTTTGAGACTCGAACAGGGTTCTCGCCAAGGCAAGATAAGGCAGCCAAGCAGGAAGCTGAATCGTGAGAAGGAGCAGCAACGACACGTGTACCGAGACGAGTGGGGTTGAAGGAAACGGAGGCATCCACGGAATCAACAAGATGCCGATGGAGGGAGAAATCGTCAGGAGGCACAGAATGAAGAGGGAGGAGATCAACGTATTTGGCCCATGAAGCAGGACCAAACAAGGCCTGATACGCGTCAGTACGGGAAGGAATCGAGCGTGGCGCAGACGGCGTTGAGAATCCCCACAGAGAGGGGAGTTAAAAGGCCAGGGGACGAAGTGGTCACCACTAGGGCTTGAGGCTCGACCCAACCACAGGGGAGGGAGTGGAGCTGGGGGAAGCAGTCAGGAGGGTCAAAGGAGGAGCAAGGTTGGGGCCAAACGCAGCAAGGGCTACAGAGCCCGGTCTTCCAATACAGGCCGACTCGGGGGCTTGGTCGCCCACCCCACGAGCCAGAGAGGGTACAACAGAAACATTCAACGACATAAATACGTAGTGACAAATTCATCCACGAATGTGCCCCCATACCCACCATGGAGCCACAATTAGAGGCAGGACACCCAACAGGAAGCTATCGCCGATCATACCGGGGCCCCCTAAAGGTGTGTCGTGAGTATACGCCCCACAAACGCCACCTTAAGAACCGTCAGTCCGTCGAGATCGGGTTCAGCAACGAAAGGGGATTGATAATAAAAGGTTCCCCTAGCTAGAGACGTTGGGTACTACAGTTCTACGGGTGGAAGATTATGCCTCCTTAAGCACCCGGGCATCATAATAGAAGTAGTCCAAAGGAATAACCAAAACAAGCAAAAGGTCGGCAAGAAATGACAAGCAGATAGGAGATGAGGGGGGAGAAAAACGAGACAAAAGGAAAAGGAAAAATCCTTCAGCACAATTAGAGAGGACAGCAGCAGGAGCACAAGGCCACAAAAGGACAGAGGACTGTCCCAAGGAGCATCACACTCCGGCAGCCGCCCACTAAGCTAAGGAGCATCACGGCATCAACGAGCTGAACTGGGAGGGGGGACATAAGAAACAAGTGCTTCGCTCACGTGCTCTATTCGTACCACATTTCAAAAAATGCTTCACCTATGTTACGAACTAATCATACATAACCGGGTTGTTTCAAACTCTGATCCTTCTCAAGTCCACAGATCCCTAACCTCGGTTGAAATGCAGTGTAATATTTAAGGTAAGATATAAGAAATGACATTTAAAAATATCCCTTATTATTATCTACAATTACCACTATATAACACGCCTGAAGAGGTCTTCCAGCTCATCACTAGCCCTCATGCTAGCTAGCTTCCACGGTGACGTTTTCATGCACCCCACTAGCCATCTCACTAGCACCCTTACAGAGTGAAGTCTTCCAGCGCGCTACTAGCCCTCTGGCTAGCACACTCCAACAGTGAAGTCTTACATTTCCATTGTGGTAAAACAAAGGCTTCGCAAAACTAGAGGCTTTATTGACCATAAAATTGCAGTGTAGTAACCTGCAATAAGACAAGCCATACGGTTTAACCACCGTATATAATAAGTAGTTCAACAATAAGTAAGTATTGCTTATAACACTAAGCAATATGTTTAACAATAGGTAGTATAACAATGAAAATAACATTTGTCATTAACAATAAGCAATGAAACTAAACAAAAAGTAATTCCTGACTCAGAGATTCAGCTAGAAATTACATTTTACCAAGCTTACGCAAGCTCGACCCAGCTAACCTGATGATCAGAACATTAATGGTCGAGTGAGCGTCCAGTCGGTATGATATTACCTCCGTCCCTGATACAGGAGCTACGAATGTATGACGCTTAACCATAAGTGCTAAACTAGCATCCTTGCTAGTACACTTCCAGAGGTGTCCTTAGGTCGACATGTGTACCGCTTCACTCTCTGCTTACCCCCATCTGTCACCAGAATCTCATCACTTCCGAGAATACCACACTAGAAGATGGGGAAACTAGGATTAATGGGAGGGTCAACTATTTTAACTCAGAACCTGGATCATAAATGGCACCGAGGTCCGTCACACTTTCTCCCCCTAAAAAAAAAAATTCACCCTGTGTTAAAACAATGCAAAAACACTAAGCATTAATCACATACTGGATAATGCGTCAGCTACAACATTGTCTACACCTTAAATATGTACAATCAAAAGGGAAAATTGTTGCAAATACAAGCTCCATCTTGTAAGCCTTAAATTCTTGTTCTTGAATTGTGCCAAGAATCATAGTAGGTTATGGTCCGATCGTACTAGAAGTGGATGGCTGTTACAAGTCGTATATTTCAAAGTGTTGCATGACAATTATCAGTGCCAATATTTCCTTTTCAATGACAGAGTATTTTCTTTGACAAACATTTAGCATTTCGAATAATATGAAATTGGGTGTTCTACTTCACTTCATGATTCATCTAAAAGAATTACAAACATTTTCTCTAATAATGTGGAGAAACTCGTCTCTTACTGTAAACACTGGAAGGTACTGATGTTGTGTTTTCTTTCTTGAATCACTATTAGCTACATTCGCTATCTTCATACGCTCTGCAGATTTCCGATTAGTTTTGTAACTAGTTTTACCTTCTTCAATCTTTCTACCAGTCATATCTTTGTTGGCACCTATGAGATTATCACTTCCAATTGCTGCAGGTTCCCACTTCGTTTCAGCAGATTTTAGCCGTTCCCTTTGCTCATGCTGTACTTGGACGTTTCTGGATACAATTGCCATGTGATAGGCAGAGTCCTTGACAAGAACCACTTGTTTTTGTTACTTGGATAATAGAGAGTATTGACTCAAGAAAGATGGAACAATGTTGTGCAAGAATATATGCTCACGATTATTCAGTTCTTTAAAACTATCATAACGAGTTCTTTGTACTGTGCCACCTGATACCATTGTTTATTTCCCATAAGTTATTGTCCTCACTATCACTTTGTTAGAAGGGGAAAACCCAGAAGTGAGTAAAGAGAAAATAAAAGTTCCCACGGTTACGTGAGAACTTTTATTTTCTCCTGACTCACTTCTGGGCTCCCCCTTCTCTTTCAGTCAAACTTTCAATCTGTTTGCATGAAGTTCTTTTTCCACACTGCCAGGGTTTCCGATTTGTAGCTGTATATCTTTGAGACTGGCCCCTAGATGAGTGAAGTTGCAACAATCACACTCGTGATTGAGTGGAATTGCCAGTAGTAACCCAATGTTTACCTAATGTCACGCGTCACTCACCTTGGCCTTGTGTTACGTGTGGTTACAGTTAAACAGCGGGGGATTGTCCTACTGATCCTGTAACCCCACGCTGTGAGTCTTTGCTACCTCCACTAGGGTATCATATATCACCCCCCAGGGAGCTCTCAGTCATGCCTCAAGACCAGTCACCACTATTTCACCTTGGACCCAAGGGGAAAGAGAGAAGGCCCAGCAGACACTGCTTGAGCTCAATCCTGCAGTGTGTGACACCCCCACCAGACCTGCCCATCTGTGCGTGCAAAGTTTTGCCGGACTAACGGACGTATCCTCAGTCTCACCTCTTCGTTTCCGGTCGCCAGGTGAGTAATCTTCCCTGTGTTCCAGCAAGGCAATCTGGTTTTGAATATAATATCGTATCTACAGCCCAGGACCTCTTTCTGTATAAGACCAGTACTAGAATTAAAAGTATAATATCGTGTTGCCAACCCAGGGTCTCTTTCTATATAATGCCAGTACCAGTATTCAAATATAATATCGTGTTGGGAACTCGGGGTCTCCTATATAATGCCAGTACCAGTGCAGTATAATCATATATCATTTACCCACAATGCTCAATGAGATGGAGGTGACACCAGAAGCAATAATAAAATAATAGTTTACTCAAAAGCAAACTACAGACACGTGAGATAGGAATATATATATTTGTATGGAAATGATGGTGGTGACAGCAGAGCTCCTCTGGTGGCCACCAGCAACTCGCATCAGCTAATAGTTTAAATGGACCACTGGACTCTCACTCGAAGGGGGCGACTCCGTCAGCGTAGGTCCACAGTCCTCCACAGGTCAGCTACTTGCTGCCTTCACCAGGCAGTAGATAACATGTACGCGCTGTCCCACAGCCTAATCTACGCCTATGACTCCAATAGACACACTAGTAAATACCTAGATATAACAATAGGCCTATCTAGCCTAACATCAAGGGAAATATGGGAGGGAAAAATGATCTACCTTATCAAGTCCTAACCTCAGACGCCTGGACTCCGATGGTCGCCGGGGTTCCTCAGTCCCTCATGTCGTGTCTTGACGTTCCACACGAGTCAACAGTTCATAGGCGTCGCGAAGACTCTTTTCAACTCCGTACTCACTCCTTTAGTAAAGTTCCTGGGCGCTGGCTCGTCCAGTCGTCACTGCACCGTCGTTTCCCTTCGGCAAACGGGAAACGACGGTGCACTCCTTCACCAAAATCACTCATGGGTCAGGATACGGCGTTTCCCTTCTGAGTTCCCAGTGGGCATGATCCAATCGCAACAGCTCTGCATACCTCGGAGTTCTACTGACGGCGAGCCACTTCTTGCTCCTGCCACTGTCACTCCCTCAACCCTTTCAAGACTATCAGCTCTCAGCTCTCGGCGCTCTTATACTGCTGGAACTCTGCTCCTCGCACTTCCCTGAAGTACTGTAGTCCTTGGTAGTGTTATGATCTCAGCCTGCAGAAGAAACGAGTCTCCACTTTAGAGTTATTCTGCAAGACCAGACCTAACTAAGAGGTCAAAGAAATATAGACATGAAGATACATACATAAAACACTTGGTTAAATTTGACAACCAGTTAAGAGTATATGGGCAGTAATCAAGAATGTAAGTAAACGACTGATCAGTCTGGATCAGATGTGGAGAGTTTGCTGGAAGAGTGAGGCTCGCTTCTTGAGGGCTTTGACCCCTACTTTAGCACCAGACATCGTGAGGGGAAGCCGTACTCCGTGTGAGCTCCTGTTAGAGAGGAAGCCCTAGTTGATATACCATTAAGAGGAAGGAAGTGTGCAGACGATTCAGCTGTGGAAGCAAATTGGGAACGTTGCAGTCTCAAGTCCTCATCCCGTTCTCGCACTTTCTTACATTCAATATTGACTTATTAAATACGTGCATATGTGACATACTAAACATACTAGTTTACCTTGAAAAGCTTCATAGAAAACACCGACCTTACCTAACCTTCTTAGTATGCTAAGATAAGCATCTTATTGCTTCGTAATTACAATTATTACTTAACCTATACCTATAATAGGTATAACGGTATGTAATTGCTTCGTAATTACAATTATTACTTAACCTATACCTATAATAGGTTACCTTGAGGTTACCTTGAGGTGCTTCCGGGGCTTAGCGTCCCCGCGGCCCGGTCGTCGACCAGGCCTCCTGGTTGCTGGACTGATCAACCAGGCTGTTCGACGCGGCTGCTCGCAGCCTGACGTATGAGTCACAGCCTGGTTGATCAGGTATCCTTTGGAGGTGCTTATCCAGTTCTGTCTTGAACACTGTAAGGGGTCGGCCAGTTATGTCCCTTATGTGTAGCGGAAGCGTGTTGAACAGTCTCGGGCCTCTGATGTTGATAGAGTTCTCTCTCAGAGTACCTGTTGCACCTCCGCTTTTCAACGGGGGTATTCTGCACATCCTGCCATGTCTTCTGGTCTCATGTGATGTTATTTCTGTGTGCAGGTTTGGGACCAGCCCCTCTAACATTTTCCACGTGTAAATTATTATATATCTCTCCCGCCTGCGCTCAAGGGAGTACAGATTTAGGCTCTTTAGTCGGTCCCAATAGTTTAGGTGTTTTACTGAGTGAATTCTAGCAGTATAGGATCTCTGCACGCTCTCCAGGTCAGCAATTTCTCCAGCTTTGAAAGGGTTAAGTAATAATTGTAATTACGAAGCAATAAGATGCTTATCTTAACATACTAAGAAGGTTAGGTAAGGTGAGTGTTTTCTATGAAGCTTTTCAAGGTAAACTAGTATGTTTAGTATGTCACATATGCATGTATTTAATAAGTCAATGTTGACTATACGAAAGTGCGAGAACGGGTTGCATGTCCTGGACAGCAGGAAGAGTTGTGAAGCTATCCTGAAATATTTTCGTTGGGCAACTTGTGATTGCTCTGTCGAACATCGGCCAGGAAGCGCCCTCGACTAGACAATCTGTGGTTTGTCTGGGGAAGGAGTTGCTGAGAACTTCGAAGCCAGCAGAGAGGGAGTAGTTGATGAGACTCCAAGGTTGTGGAAGGAACTGAGCTCTGTGGAAGAACAGTTGAAAAAGCAGTGAAATGAAGTTTAACGTGCTTCTGTGATACCAGTGGTGAAGCACCATTGTCCCTCAAGGAAGATTTCATGGTGTAGCAGCCAGGAGGGCTGTGGAGGACCCTGGTAGACAGTTCTAGGAAAACCTGAAGATGTCAGGGTAGTGAACTTCCAGATGTGGAAAGGAAGTTCTTATTGACCACTTGTAGGGAGTTGGTAGTGTGTTTGGTTGTCTTTAGCGTGCAAAAAGCAGTGAAAGGTGGGTGATTGATAACCATTTTTGTGCCAAGGAGTACTTATACTGAAGTATAGAGTTAAAACCGTAGGCTGGATTACCTGCAGAAACATACATATGTGTTCTAGGACTGATAGGGTGATTAATTGATCATTGTTGTTTATCAAGGAATATTTATGCTGATATTTGGTATTGCAGTCATAGGCTGGTTTTCCGTGTATGTAAGTAGTGTAAAGTACGACTACAACCGTGCGCAGCACCTGAGCAGGTGAGCTCATTAAACCCCCTGCTCAGGTGAGCACAGGTGCATAGTCACGATGGGGTCTGGGGGATTCCCGAGTGTTTTTGGCACATGGCGTCTGGGTGCGTGGGTCCTTTGACCGAGGGTTATGTTTGGGGTGGGAGGATATGTGGTTGGTATGCGGTCATGTAGGGAGAAGGAAGAGGAGGAGGAGGAGAAGAGGAATATGTATGAGTATGTGCCGTAGAGTTATTCCTGTGTGTGTGTAGCTAGATTGGAGTATGTTGAGTGAAGGAGAGCATAGTCTTAAGATGGGTATAGGAGTATGTACGTTATGTTGTGGAGGGAGGAGGGAGCCCCCCATACCTGAGAGGGGAGCAGGTTCTTAAGATGTGAGGGGAGAAGGAGGGGAAAGTGAGGGAACAGGTGGGTTTGTGTGACAGTAAATGTAAACAAAGGAGCGTTAAACATTTTCACAGCCAATGCAGCTGTGTTGGTGGTGATCAATGACGTCAATTATTTCCACCTAACTTGGCCGGAAGTGTTGAGGGGAGCATGAGAGAGCAGCCTCTTGCGGATGACGTTCATCATCCTTAACCCTCAAACCGCTAGGGGCCCAAATGGAATTCACACCCACAGGCGCAACAAAAAAAAAATCCAAAAAATTCTTTTGTCTTATAGAAGTGTTCATTTTTGTTCCCTGATCACGGAAAAAATAACAAAAAAATCTTAGGTGGCATATTTTAGCCGCAATAGAGTAGGGAAGTGTGGCAAAAAAGGGGCGTTGGCAGAGCCTTCGCCAGACGAGGTCTACTCCGCCCGAGCTGTCAGACGGCAGTTGCCACAAATATATTATTACCTAATTATTTCAATGTCTCTGATTTTTTCTTATTTTTTTTGCAGTAATATTATTCCATACAATGAATTTTGGTATATTTATATTATAAAATGTGTGAACCATCGCTGTACTCAAAATTATGGTGTGCATATTGGTGATTCAATTATTATGTTCATAAAACAATAAACAAATAGTTTTGCTGCTGTTACACTATATGCACAG